>NC_086103.1:111416535-111718202 GCF_963921235.1 Mobula hypostoma | reverse complement strand
CTCTGGCAGGGTTTGCAAGACATTACTTCCTACAAAGTAAAACGCAATAGCATGAATGGCAGCGATGCTTCACTACCAGATGAACTCAGTGCCTTCTATGCCCGCTTTAAAGGGACAATATAACTGCAGCTGTGAAGATCCCTGCTGAGCCAGTGACCCTGTGATCTCTGTCTCAGAGGCCGATGTTAAGCTGTATTTAAAGAGGGTGAACCCTTGCAAGGCAGAAGACCCTGACGGGGTACCTGGTAAAGCTCTGAAAACCCGTGCCAACCAATTGGCGGGAGTATTCAAGGACATTTTCAACCTCTCACTGCTTCGGGCAGAAGCTCCCCCTTGCTTCAAAAAGGCAACAATCATATTGGTGTCTAAGAAGAACAATGCGAGCTGCCTTAATGACTATCACCGGGTAGCACTCCACACCTACAGTGATGAAATGCTTTGAGAGGTTAGTCATGACTAGACTGAACTCCTGCCTCAGCAAGGACCTGGACCCATTGCAATTTGCCTATCACTACAATAGGTCAATGACAGACGCAATCTCAATGGCTCTCCACACAGCCTTAGACCACCTGGACAACACAAACCCCTGTGTCAGGATGCTGTTTATCGACTATAGCTCAGCATTTCACACCATCATTCCCACAATCCTGATTGATAAATTACAGAATCTGGACGTCTGTACCTCCCTGTGCAATTGGATCCTCATCTTCCTAACAGGAAGGCCACAATCTGTCTGGATTGGTGATAATATCTCCTCCTTGCTGATGGACAATGCTGGTGCACCTCAGGGGTGTGTGCTTAGCCCACTGCTCTACTCTCTATATACACATGACTGTGTGACTAGGCATAGCTCAAATACCACCTATAAATTTGCTGATGATACAATCATTGTTGGTAGAATCTCAGATGGAGACGAGAGGACGTACAGGAGTGAGATTTGCCAACTAATTGAGTGGTGTCACCACAACAACCTTGCACTCATTATCAGTAAGACGAAAGAACACATACCAATCCTCATAGAGGGATCAGAAATAGAGAGAGTGAGAAGTTTTGAGTTCCTGGGTGTCAAGATCTCTGAGGATCTAACCTGGTTCCAGCACATCAATGCAGTTATAAAGAAGGGAAGACAGCAACTATACTTCATTAGGAGTTTGAAGAGATTTGTTATGTCAACAAATACACTCAGTAACTTCTATAGATGTACTGTGGGGAGCATTCTGACAGGCTGCATCACTGTCTGGTATGGGGTGGGGTGCTACTGCACAGAACCAAAAGAAGCTGCAGAGGGTTATAAATTTAGTCAGCTCCATCTTTTTTCAGATTAGATGAGGTTACTCAGTCCTCGTTTATTGTCATTTAGAAATGCATAGAACATAGAACATAGAATAGTACAGCACAGTACAGGCCCTTCGGCCCACAATATTGTGCCCACCCTCAAACCCTGCCTCCCATATAAGCCCCCACCTTAGATTCCTCCATATACCTGTCTAGTTGTCTCTTAAACTTCACGAGTGTATCTGCCTCCACCACTGACTCAGGCAGTGCATTCCATGCACCAACCACTCTCTGAGTAAAAAACCTTCCTCTAATATCCCCCTTGAACTTCCCACCCCTTACCTTAAAGCCATGTCCTCTTGTATTGAGCAGTGGTGCCCTGGGGAAGAGGCGCTGGCTATCCACTCTATCTATTCCTCTTATTACCTTGTACACCTCTATCATGTCTCCTCTCATTCTCCTTCTCTCCAAAGAGTAAAGCCCTTGCTCCCTTAATTTCTGATCATAATGCATACTTTCTAAACCAGGCAGCATTCTGGTAAATCTCCTCTGTACCCTTTCCAATGCTTCCACATCCTTCCTATAGTGAGGTGACCAGAACTGGACACAGTACTCCAAGTGTGGCCTAACCAGAGTTTTATAGAGCTGCATCATTACATCGCAACTGTTAAAACTCTATCCCTCGACTTATGAAAGCCAACACCCCATAAGCTTTCTTAACTACCCTATCCACCTGTGAGGCAACTTTCAGGGATCTGTGGACATGTACCCCGAGATCCCTCTGCTCCTCCACACTACCAAGTATCCTGCCATTTACTTTGTACTCTGCCTTGGAGTTTGTCCTTCCAAAGTGCACCACCTCACACTTCCCCGGGTTGAACTCCATCTGCCACTTCTCAGCCCACTTCTGCATCCTATCAATGTCTCTCTGCAATCTTTGACAATCCTCTACACTATCTACAACATGCATTAAAAAATGATACAACGTTCCTCCAGAATGATATCACAAGTAAACACAGGATAAACCAAGACTAAAACTGACAATACCACATAATTATAACATATAGTTACAACAGTGCAAAGCAATACCATAATTTGATAAAGAACAGACATGAGCACAGTAAAAAAAAAGTCTCAAAGTCCTGATAGACTCACAATCTCACACTGGCTGCAGAACCTCCAAGCGCCACCAACTTGCCGATGCAGCACCATTGAAAGCACCCGACCGCAGCAGACTCTAAGTCCGTCCGAAAACTTCGAGCCTTCGACCAGCCCCTCTGACACAGCCTCTCTGAGCACCATCCTCTGCCGAGCACTTCGACCCCGCCCCAGCCACAGAGCAACAAGCAAAGCCGAGGACTCGGAGCCTTCCCCTCTGGAGATTCTGGACCACACAGTAGCAGCAGCAGTGAAGCAGGCATTTCAGAAGTTTCACCAGATGTTCCTCTGTGCCTTCACATCCGTCTCCATCAAATCAGGATTGTGCACGGTACCTTATTTGACAAATAACAGACATCACCACCGGAGTGGCCGCTGTGAGCTGCGTCACACGGCTATCTTCTCCTCCTGCTTTGGGTACTAGCCTACAAAGTACCCAGGACATCTTCAAGGAATGGTGTCTCTGAAAGGCAGCGTCCATTATTAAGGACCTCCAGCACCCAGGGCATGCCCTTTTCTCACTGTTACCATCAGGTACGAGGTACAGAGGCCTGAAGGCACACACTCAGTGACTCAGGAATAGCTTCTTCCCCTCTGCCATCCAATTCCTAAATGGACATTGAACCAATGAACACTACCTCACTTTAAAAAAATATATTATTTCTGTTTTTACATGATTTTAAATCTATTTAATACACATATACTGTAATTGATTTACTTACTTATTTTTACTTTTTTCCCCTTTCTATGTTATGTATTGCATTGAACTGCTGCTGCTAAGTTGACAAATTTCACGAAACATGCCGCTGATAATAAACCTGATTCTGATTCTAAGGTATAGGCAAGGGAAGGGCAGTGAGCTTAGCTCTGAATCTGCCACATCATGCAAGGAGGCATTAGGGAGGATTAGGAAAATTAAACAAATGATGAGAAATCCTGACCCAGAAAGAGCGTCAGGGGATTCCTTCCATCTATCAAAGAATGAAAATAGTTCTTCATCACTTTGAACAACACGTACAATATACTGGAGGAACTCAGCAGGTCGGGCAGCTTCTTTACGGGAAAAGAACAGGACTGGAAAGAAAGAGGGCAGAAGACAGATTAAAAAGGAGAGGGAGGAACACAAGCTGGCTTCTGGTAATAGGTAAATCCAGGTGAGAGGTGGAAGGTAGGGCAGTGGGGCAGGAGGAGAAAATGGGGACGAACGCAAGAAGCTGGGAGGTGATAGGTGGAAGAGGCAAAGGGCTGAAGGAGAAATCTGATAGGAGAGGCCAGTAAACTATGGAATAAAGGGAAGGAGGGGGAAAACCAGAGGGAGGAAGATGTAGGTGATAGGAAGGACATGAGGGCAGAGGAGGGGGTAAAAAGGGGCTAGAAGGATTAGGGACAACAAAGGTGGGGAGGGTCACAGGGAAGTGGTTACCAGAAATTAGACCGATCGACGTTGATGCCATCAGGTTGGAGATGGAGAACGAGCTGTTGCTGTTTCAATCTCCACCTGGCCTCAATGTAGCAGTGGGGACAGACGTGTGAGAATGGGAAGTGGAATTAAAATAGATGACCACCAGGAGATCCTGGCTTTGCAGTGGGCGCAGTGAAGTTACTTGATGAAGCAATTCCCCAGTCTGCATTGGTCTCACCGACGTAGAGCACCAGATACAATAAGTGACTCTGATGGATTCATTTGTGAAGCACGGCCTCTACAGGAAGGACTGTTTGGGGCCCTGAATGGTGATGAGGGAGGAGATGTAGCAGCGTGATCCGTGATCCCTTTGGAAATGGCTGTTGTGGTTGATGATGTTGGATGCAGAGGCTTGTGGGGTGGTAGGTGAGAAGGGGAATTTAGTTTCAAGATTAAGGTTTATTTATCATGTGTACATCGAAACATACAGTGAAATGCATTGTTTGCATTAACAACCACCATACCCAATAAGTGGGATCATATCACTAGGTACACTTTCCTGCCCCTTCCCCTCTCCACTTTCTGTAGGGGTCACTCTCACCACAAACCCCTTGTCCATTCATCCCTGCCTGTCGATATCCCCTCAGGCATTTATCCTTGCAACCATATGCCAGTGCCTATACATAGCATGCCCACAATGCTTGGCAGAACAACACAGAATATAAGAAACAAAATAACAGAAGCTAAACAAGCCCTGTTCCTGCCTCCCACCACACACATACACAGTTCTTTAACCCCAGGACATGACGCCTTCAGCAGACTCGGCTTTGACTTTCCCAGCAGATTCATGGAGGTTCTCAGATTTGGCACCAGCCAATGACCCTCAACTTCCGGACTTCCGATTTGATCCTCGGCATTGATCCCATGACATGAATATTAGACCTAGAACTCCAGCCTCATTGGTTCACTAATTCATTAGTTGCAGCATCCTTGTCCCCAGATGGGTTAACTTACTCAGGGCTGGCGATTCAACCTGATCTATATGTTTCAGCATGAATACTGTGTAATACATTTTATCAAACTTTTGTGCAGTTTTCCAAAATATTATTTTATTTTTCTGTTTGGACAGCCATTTTAGAATTAATAAGTTCTTATGTGACGGGGTCCTGAATTACCCCTTCTGGACTGTCTCTTCAAAAAGAGAGAGAGAGCGTGCAGCTGTACAGCACAAACAACTTGTTACTGAGAGAGAGAGCAGGGTGAAGACTGTTCACAGTTTGTTTGGGATTTCTGCAAGGACAATGCCGGCTTCCAAATTCCTACAGAGAGAGAAGGGAGGAGCTACTTGATGGATAGCTGGTGTTCAGCTCAACAGTATTTAAACCAGTGTAATTGCTTGTTTCACAGGACAGGACACGCAGACACACTAAGGTGTGGTGAGGTTACCTCTATCCTGTTCAGGTGCCCACGAGTGTGGGACTGAGGATCGATTGTGAGGGATCGATCTGTGATTATTAGTGCGTGAAAGAGAGACCCTGTGGAGTCTACCAGTGTGTCTAACCTTTGCCGGGGTTGGTAGACTATCACTTGAAGACGGTGCTCTTAAGTTGGTTAAGTTTGGCTAACTTGGAAGTTTCGGAGGACACCAGTGCCTTTACTTCCTGAGAAAGCTAAAGAAGTTTCCCCTAAATTTCCCCTGTCCCCTAAAACCCTCACTAATTTTTATAGATGCACCATAGAAAACATTCTTCTCGGGTGCATCACAACCTGGTATGGAAGTTGTCCTGTCCAAGACCAGAAGAAGCTGCAGAAGATCATGAACATGGCGCAGCACATCACACAAACCAATCTTCCGTCCTTGGACTCACTTTACACCGCACGCTGTCGGAGCAGTGCTGCTAGGATAATCAAGGACACGACCCACCCAGCCAGCACACTTTTCCTCCCTCTTCCCTCCGGGAGAAGGCTCAGGAGCTTGAAGACTCATACGGCCAGATTTGGGAACAGCTTCTTTCCAACTGTGATAAGACTGTTGAACGGATCCCCACCCGGATCTGGGCCGTACCCTCCAAATATCCGGGCCTGCCTCTTGTTTTTTTTTGCACTTCCTTACTTTCCATTTTTCTATTTTCTATTTATGATTTACAGTTTAAATTTTTAATATTTACTATTGATTTGTAATCCAGGGAGCGGGAAACGCAGAATCAAATATCGCCGTGATGATTGTACGCTCTAGTATCAATTGCTTGGCACCAATAAAGTATTATAAAGTATAATCATATTATGCCTTTCCAAATGTTCATAAATCCTATCTCTCAGGATCTTCTCCATCAGTTTACTAAGCACTGAAGTAAGATTCACCGGTCTATAATTTTCTGGGTTACCTCTACTCCCCTTCTTGAATAAGGAATAATATCTGCAACCTTCCAATCCTCCAGAACCTCCTCCGTCCTCATTGATGATGCAAAGCTCATCACCAGAGGCTCGGCAATCTCCTCCCTCGCCTCCCACAGTAGCCTGGAATACATCCCGTCCGGTCCCGGTGACTTAACCAACTTGATGCTTTCCAAAAGCTCCAGCACATCCTCTTCCTTGATATGTACATGTTCAAGCTTTTTGGTCTGCTGCAAGTCATCACTACATTGCCAAGATGTCTTGGATACTATGGAGCTGCCTATGTTTACAACTTGCTGCATCTATAAATTTGCTGACAGTACAACTGTCAGCAGAATCTCAGATGGCGACGAGAGGGTGTACAGAAACGAGTTATACCAACTAGTTGAGTGATGTTGTAGAAACAATCTTGCACTCAGTGTTAGTAAGACTAAAGAGCTGTTTGTGGACTTCAGAAAGGATAAGATGAGGGAACACAAACCAATCCTCACAGAGGGATCAGAAGCGTAGAGATTGAGCAATTTCAAGTTTCAGGTTGTCAGTATCTCTGAGGACCTAACCTAGTCCCAACGTATTGATGTAGCTCTATTTCACTAGGAGTTTGAAGAGATTTGGTTTGTTACCTAAAAGATTGAAAACTTCTACAGATACATTCTGACTGGCTGCGTGACTGCCTGGTATTGGGGCGGGTGGGGGTGGGGTCAGTACCAGAGACCTGACTGCTGTGGCTTTCCTCTGCTAGGTCATCAACCAACCCTCCCCCCACTCCCTCACCAACAGTATCCAAAGCAGTATACATTTGTTGAGGATCGGCCGCAGTGGTACTCTGAACTTGCTGCCTATTCCCTTTCCCCTTCCTGACAGTCAACCCTTTACTGTGTCCTGCACCTTGGGTCTAACTACCTCCCTGATGTCCTGTCTATCAACACATCAGGCTCTCGAATGATCTAGAGTTCATCCAGTTCCAGCTCCACTCCTTAAAATAGTCTTCAGATGCTTCAGTTGGATGCACTTCTTGCAGATGTAGTCGTCAAGTACACTGGAGATCTCCTACCTTCCCACATCCCATATGGGGAGCATTCCAGTATCCTGTCTGGAATCCCCATTGCTCTAAATGTGTAATTAGAAAGAAAGAAAGAATAAATCATGAAAAAAAATCTACCTACACCTTTGCAACACACATAAACGGTTACGACCATTTGCTCTTTTCCATAGATGCTGCCTGGCCTCCTGAGTTCCTCCAGCATTTTGTGTGTGTTACTTTGGATTTCCAGGATCTGTGTTTTTTCTTGTGTTTGTGTAACTTCACCTTTCCTCACTGGAGCCTCAATGAGCCAAATCCTCAACTTTCCACTCTAACACACAGCCACTCACACAATGGCCACTGTGCTTAGACCTAACCTCTTTTTATTAGTCCTTGACATAGACCGTGCTTGTTTTAACTTCAGGCTGATTACTGCTTTCCACTTACATTCTAAGAATTGAAGACTAACTTCCATTTATGACCAGAAATCAAATAATTGTAGGTTGGATGTTTACTTACATCTGTTTATGAACTTACAAGTAGCAGCTGCAGAAAGCAAGTTTAGCAAACAACTGAGAGTCCTACTGGCCAGGAGTGAATATCCATCACATCCTTGCCAAGCGAAGATTTCTAAACCAGCTTCTTCCTACAGACATCAGCTTTGAGATCAAGACTCCCCTTGGGAACGTACTATTACTACTCTATCTGTTCCAGTAGGTTACTGGTGATAGAAAGACAATCTTTGATCCGATACTCAAAGAACTCATTGAGCGCTTCCCAATGGAGGGGTTTCTGTGTGGTTTTCTCTTTAGAGTATTCACTTCCTCAAACTCAGCTGCACACATTTCCCAAACCTCAAAGGAATGCCACGTATTATAATTGTCCATAAACACATGACAGTGAGGCATCAATGCCCATATTACAAGTCCATATTAATCCATTTTTAAGATCTTCTTCCCCACAAACAGTTCTTGCCATTTCCTTGTTGCAAGCAAATCACAGTCTCGATCACTGTCAGTTCATCAGATCCCCCTGGCAATGTCTCTCACTAAGCTGAAGAGAGTTCATCTCTTTTCACATGGTGTTCACATTGCTTTCAATGTGATGCCCGACTTCACTCAGGTTCCCTGAAAATGAGTCTCGTAAACAAGTTACTGATTATGTATTGCTGTCTTCTTTTGCCTGCGGTTTAGTAGTCTCACAATTTAAATATGGAAAATTCTATCCATCAGTTACATGATTTCACAATATAATAATACACATTAAAACGAAACATTTACAAAAGTAAGGAAGAGTACAATTCTCCCATTGAGAATTCTATCCATACTTTTGATTTTAAGCTTCCAGAAAAGAAAGGTGTCATAACACATGGGTTTTGGTTATGTCCCTCCCATGGGAGTAAACACCTATTGGTCTGCTGTAACTTAACATTCTGATAGTAACCCCGCAATCTGCATAAGTTTCTTCCCATTGTAGTGATTATGGACACTGAGTATAATTATTTAGATCTTCCTTGTTAAGGATTAGGCTTAAATGAGAAGAATTGAGATATCTTCCCAACGTTCGTATTTTCCCAGAGAATTTTAACTGAGCAAGGCTACTCAGTCTGTTCTCTCTGGCCATGGATTTTATCAGTCAAGCATACAAATTGTACTTGTAACATTAAATATAACAAGAATAGTATTTGAGTACAAATCTGTTATATATTTTTATTAAGAATTATTGTTTATTTAATTAAGTTGTTATTGGTTATACATATAAATACATGATTTGCATTTGCCATCATGCTACCACATGATACGTGCCCACCTTGCTTAAAGTAAAGAAAAAGCTAAATGAACTGCACAGGAAAGAGAAAAAGATAAAATGTCAAGTTGCAGTTTCAAAAAGAGCACTAATCTGCATACTGTTGGTGAAAAATTGAGTAATGATGAGGGTGACACAGGACTGAGTAGCTTTGAGATTTACAATATGAAAGCTAATAATAGACAAGCAATATAGCCTACATCAAAGGTGAACAACAAATTAATTAAAATGGAATTGGACTAGCTTAGTTGTTTCCGTCATTCTACACAATGAGTTTGAGTGACATTTCAAAGATACTAAACTGAAGCCTGCAGATATCCAACTAAAAACTTATACTGGAGAAAAATAGCTCCTGTAGGAATGATATTCCTAACAGCGAAATACAACAAGCAACAAGCCACATTGAGCATGTATGTGGTAAAAACAGGAGGACCAGCATTGTGAGGATGTGAGTGGCTGAGACAACTACAGCTTGAATGGAGATCCCTCCACCATTTGCATGCCAAATCCCTTGGAACAGAGTCAACTGAAAGCACATTAAGAAAGGTTCTGGATGAAACCACAACTGTCTCCATGGTGTACAGCAGACAACTCCAAAAGGCGGACCGCGAGAACCAAATGTCTGTACCGCACTGACCCATTGGCACTTACGTGAACACACCTGTCATAACATGTAAATAAAGCGCGCGCTGCTCTAATTTATTTTAACCTCATCCCACACCGTACACTTGACCTACGTCCCCGTAGAGAATGTGACCTACAGTCCTCGACTGGACAGCAGCACGCACCAGCTACCCGCCTGTCATCTAAAACTCTTTGTGTGGAAGAGAAGTGGTGAAGACTACCATGTTTACAGTATGTGTGTGTGTGTGTGTGTGTGTGTGTGTGTGTGTGTATATGTATGTATTTTAAGTCCCAGATGAGTTCTCAATGTGCCAGCTGACAGTTGTGATATAGCTGGAGTCATAATTAAATGGTTGGTTTTGGACTTATTTTGTTTCAAGAGTGCATTTTTTTTCTTGTGTGAACCACAACACAGGCTTTGAGAATCCCAGGCCTAAATTATTACTACTAATAATAATAATAATAATAATGGTAATAGCAGCAACAACAACATCTGCCCATAAAACAACTTACTGGCGCAATGAAAAAAAACCCTAGACGTTTTGGCCCTTGAGGAAAACTAATTGGTGAACCCTGCGGTACACTATGAACCATTGCCTAAGAACGGGAAACAGGTGTTGGTGCCAACCTCCGTGCCTCTGGTTGGAAAGTACATTGGAACAAGGAAGAACCATGCTGCTCAGAGGAAACGTGAAAGTGGCGAAATCAGTGATCTGACAATAACAGTTTTTGTAGTCAACATATCTGAGAAAGCTTGTGATATGTTAATCAAGCGGTTACCTGTGAAATGTAGCTTGGTTTTAAGCTGTAAGAGAGTTCAAGGAATTTCTGGAAAGTTGCCAGCATTCAGAACTGTGTGCAGATTTGGTCTCTATACTTGAGGAAGGATATACTGGGTTTGGAGGCAGTTCAGAGGAGGTTCACTGGGCTGATTCCAGGGATGAAAGGGTTAACCTATGAGGAGAGATTGAGTTCCCTGGGAATTTACTCTCTGGAGTTCAGAAGAATGAAAGGGGATCTTATAGAAACATACAAAATTTTGAAAGGGATAGATAAGATAGAAGTAGGAAAGTTGTTTCCATTGGTAGGTGAGACTAGAACTAGGGGACATTGCCTCAAGATTCAGGGGAGAAGATTTAGGACGGAGATGAGGAGAAACTGTTTTTCCCAGAGAGTGGTGAATCTGTGGAATTCTCTGCCCAGGGAAGCAGTTGAGGCTTCCTCACTAAATATATTTAAGATACAATTAGATAGGTTTTTACATAGTAAAGGAATTAAGGGTTATGGGGAAAAGGCAGGTAGATGGAGCTGAGTTTACGGACAGATCAGCCATGATCTTATTGAATGGCAGGGCAGGCTCGATGGGCCAGACGGCCTACTCCTGCTCTTATTTCTTATGTTCTTATGTTATGTTCTTTTGTGAATATGAAGAACCAGAATCTACTGTGCGTGTTAAGGTTATTGCATGAACTTCAAGTGGGAGATAAAAAGTTGCTTTTAAAAGTAGATGCAAAGATGAATGCTCAGCTGGATGAATGGAAGGCCAAAAAGAAAGGAGTCAATGGTGATACGATAACAGAGGATACATCAGATTATATTGTGGATGAGGAAACCAAGAGGAGAGATCAGATTGCAAAGGGAGCAATTGAAGGATTAATAAGAAAATGTGGTTCGTCCATTGTCGTCAGTGAAGAGCTTGACACCATTAGTCACTTTGAGACTGGATGTGGTGTGTCCAAAGATGACCGGTCAGGCCAATTCGGGCACGAAATGTCCTGGCACATGTTGGGCAGACATGTAGGCACTGCAGTTGTTGCGCTGGTGGCTCTGGACTTGCGCAGCTCGCGCTTATGTTGTGTCTCAGCAATGCGTCTTGCTTCGTAAGCTTCACAGCCCTTGTGGATGAGGCCGCACCAGGTAGGGCGGTTTTGTACCAGCCTTTTGTGCAAGAGGTTGTGTCTATGTCTAATGACTTCACGGAGGCCTTTAGTGTGTCTTTGTAACGTTTCTTCTTAAGAGAATACTTCAGTGAACTAAATGCATCTTCACGAGGTCAGGATGGATATCCTAGTAAAAAGGAAAAGGAAGGCAAGAAAAAGAAAGACAAGAAGTTGAAAAGGAGAGAAGAGATAGAGAGAAAATAGGTGAGTGAGAAAGAGAAAAGTGTAAAAGAGAGAAGGAACATAAGAAAGGAATCAAAGTAAATCCAGAGAGAGAAATCCCAAGAAACGGAGAAGAAAGGTGGCTTCCGCTGTCAGAACCACACCCTGCAGTCTCAGAGTGAACTCCTCCAACCACCCCGGAGGAGGACCCAGAACCTGAGCCTGCTTCACAGCCACAAGTCGCACCTGACAAGCAGGGTGATCCCCCTTGTCAGGAAAGACATTATCCCACAAGAGTAAGAAAGCCTCCCTAGCAATTAAATCTTTAGACCTGAATGGGACAATGTAAAAATTTACTATGCTGTAGATGTGTGTAGTTGTATTAGGATACTGTGTATATAGTCGAGGTGTCTTCTCTATTGAGTTGGAGTTTATAGCTAAGCGGGGAGGAGTGTTGTGTATTTAATACGTCAGTAATACTTGAGTAACCTTGTCCATATATTGTTAGATTAAGCATTCTTGTTTATTTGGATAATTCATTACAGGTTATATATGTTAGTACATAACCTGTATTCACCCACAGGTATGTCACCATCCACAGCTCCAATTTGCTAATTACATTTTCTGACAACACTACACTGATTGGCCTAATCTCAAATAATAATGAGGCAGGCTACAGAGAAGAAGTCATCACCCTGACACAGTGGTGTCAAGATAACAACCTCTCCCTCAATGTCGCAAAAACAAAGGAGCTGATTGTGGATTGCTGGAGGAATGGAGATGGGCTAACCACTATTGACATCAGTGGGTCTGGGGTTGAGAGGATGAACAGCTTTAAGTTCCTTGGCATACACATCACCGAGGACCTCACATGGTCTGTACACACCGTCTGTGTGATGAAAAAGGCACAAATCTCCTCTTTCACCTCAGACAGCTGAAGAAGTTTGGTATGGGCCCTCAGATCCTAAGAACTTTCTACAGGGGCACAACTGAGAGCATCCTGACTGGCTGCATCACTGCCTGGTATGGGAACTGTACCTCCCTCAATCGCAGGACTCTGCAGAGAGTGGTGTGGACAGCCCAGCACATCTGTAGATGTGAACTTTCCACTATTCAAGACATTTACAGCGACAGGTGTGTAAAAATAGCTCAAAGGATCATTGGGGACCCGAGTCACCCCAACCACAGACTGCCCCATCTACTACCATCCGGGAAACGATACTGTAGCATAAAAGCCAGTACCAACAGGCTCCGGGACAGCTTCTTCCACCAGGACATCAGACTGATTAATTCATGCTGACGCAACTGTATTTCTATGTTATATTAACTATCCTGTTGTACATACTATTTATTATAAATTACTATAAAATGCACATTGAACATTCAGATGGGAACATAATGTAAAGATTTTTACTCCTCATGTATATGAAGGATGTAAGTAATAAAGTCAATTCAATTCAATTGCATACATCAAGATGTTCCTGATTCTTCTTGCATTAAAATAGACACATTTCAACCTGTCCCACTGACTGCAATGATCCTCTTTCAAATGCCTGTCCATCCGCACTGCCTCTCTACACACTGCATCTACCTGTACATCTATCACTTCGTCTCCAGTCCTACCACTCTGGTTCCCACACCTCTGCCAAACTAGTTTAAACGCTCCCCAACAGCTCTAGCAAATCTGGCCACAAGGATACTATTCCTCCTGAAGTTCAGGTGTAACCTGTCCTTCTTTTCAGCTCATACCTTTTCCAGAAGAGATTCTAATGATTCACAAGTCTGAAACACCACCCCCTGCGCCAATTCCTCAGCTACACATTCATCCTCTCTTTATCTTCACGGGCGCGTGAGGTTGATGCTAAACGGTTTTCCCTTTTGTCACCACCAGTGCACAGCTTAATTAGGAGCCCAATATCCTGTCCAGTCCTTACAACATTTGTCTTCCCAATTGACCAATACTCCATCTAACTCTCGGTTGAATGTATTTAATGACTCAGCATCCACAGTTCTCTGGAATAGAGAATTCCAAAGATGCGCAAACAACTGAGAAGAAAACAATAGAAAAAACCATAGAAAAACTACAGCAAAGAAACAGGCCTGATGGCCCTTCTTGGCTGTGCCGAACCATTTTCTGCCTAGTCCCACTGACCTGCACATGGGCCATATCCCTCCACACACCTCCCATCCATGTATCTGTCCAATTTATTCTTAAATGTTAAAAAAGAACCCGCATTTACCACCTCGTCTGGCAGCTCATTCCATACTCCCACCACTCTCTGTGTGAAGAAGCCCCTTCTAATGTTCCCTTTAAACTTTTCCCCCCTCACCCTTAACCCATGTCCTCTGTTTTTTTCTCTCCTTGCCTCAGTGGAAAAAGCCTGCTTGCATTCACTCTATCTATACCCATCATAATTTCATATACCTCTATCAAATCTCCCCTCATTCTTCTATGATCCAGGGAATAAAGTCCTAACCTATTCAACCTTTCTCTGTAACTGAGTTTCTCAAGTCCCGGCAACATCCTTGTAAACCTTCTCTTTACTCTTTCAACCTTATTTATATCCTTCCTGTAATTTGGTGACCAAAACTGAACACAATATTCCAGATTCGGCCTCACCAATGCCTTATACAACCTCATCATAACATTCCAGCTTTTATACTCAATACTTTGATTAATAAAGGCCAATGTACCAAAAGCTCTCTTTATGACCCTATCTACCTGTGTCGCCACTTTTAGGGAATTTTGTATCTGTATTCCCAGATCCCTCTATTCCACTGCACTCCTCAGTGCCTTACCATTAACCCTGTATGTTCTACCTTGGTTTGTCCTTCCAACGTGCAATATCTCACACTTGTCTGCATTAATCTCCATCTGCCATTTTTCAACCCATTTTTCCAGCTGGTCCAAGTCCCTCTGCAGGCTCTGAAAACCTTCCTCACTGTCTACTACACCTCCAATCTTTGTATCATCAGCAAATTTGCTGATCCAGTTTACCACATTATCATCCAGATCATTGATATAGATGACAAATAACAATGGACTCAGCACTGATCCCTATGGCACACCACTAGTCACAGGCCTCCACTCGGAGAAGCAATTCTCTACTACCACTCTTTGGCTTCTACCATTGAGCCAATGTCTAATCCAATTTACCACCTCTCCATGTATATCTAGCGACTGAATTTTCCTAACTAACCTCCCATGCGGGACCTTGTCAAAGGCCTTACTGAAGTCCATGTAGACAATATCCACTGCCTTCCCTTCATCCACTTTCCTGGTAACCTCCTCGAAAAACTCCAATAGATTGGTCAAACATGACCTACCACGCACAAAGCCATGTTGACTCTCCCTAATAAGTCCCTGTCTATCCAAATGCTTGTAGGTTCTGTCTCTTAGTACTCCCTCCAATAACTTACCTACTACCGACGATAAACTTACTGGCCTGTAATTTCCCGGATTACTTTTCGATCCTTTTTTAAACAACGGAACAACATGAGCCACTCTCCAATCCTCCGGCACCTCACCTGTAGACAGCGACATTTTAAATATTTCTGCGAGGGCTCCTGCAATTTCAACATTAGTCTCCTTCAAGGTCCGAGGGAACACCCTGTCAGGTCCCGGGGATTTATCCACTTTAATTTTCCTCAAGACAGCAAGCACCTCCTCCTTTTCAATCTGTACATTTTCCATGATCTCACTACTTGTTTCCCTTAACTCCATAGACTTCATACCAGTTTCCTTAGTAAATACAGACGCAAAAAAACCTACTTAAGATCTCCTCCATTTCCTTTGGTTGTGCACATAGCCGACCTCTCTGATCTTCAAGAGGACCAATTTTATCCCATACTTTTGCTCTTAATATACCCGTAAAAGCTCTTTGGATTATCCTTAACTTTGACTGCCAAGGCAACCTCATGTCTTCTTTTAGCCCTCCTGATTTCTTTCTTAAGTATTTTCTTGCACTTCTTATACTCCTCAAGCACCTTATTTACTCCCTATTTCCTATACATGTCATAAAACTCCCTCTTCTTCTTTATCAGAGTTGCAATATCCCTTGAGAACCAAGGTGCCTTATTCCTATTCATTTTGCTTTTAACCCTGACAGGAACATACAAACTCTGCACTCTCAAAATTTCTCCTTTGAAGGCTTCCCACCTATCGATCACACCTTTGCCAGAGTGCAACCCGTCCCAATCCACGCTTTTTAGATCCTTTCTCATTTCTTCAAATTTGGCCTTCTTCCAGTTCAGAACCTTAACCCTAGGACCAGATCTATCCTTGTCCATGATCAAGTTGAAACTAATGGTGTTATGATCACTGGAACCAAAGTGCTCCCCTACACAGACTTCCGTCACTTGTCCTAACTCGTTTCCTAACAGGAGATCCAATATTGCATCCCCTCTAGTTGGTCCCTCTATATATTGATTTAGAAAACTTTCCTGAACACCTTTTACAAACTCTAAACCATCTAGACCCCTAACAGTATGGGAGTCCCAATCAATATATGGAAAATTAAAATCCCCTACCACCACAACTTTATGTTTCCTGTAGTTGCCTGCTATCTCTCTGCAGATTTGCTCTTCCAATTCTCGTTGACTTTTGGGTGGTCTGTAATACAATCCCACTAATGTGGCCATACCTTTCCTGTTTCTCAGCTCCACCCATAAGGACTCAGTAGACAAGCCCTCTAATCTGTCCTGCTTGAGCACTGCTGTAATATTTTCCCTAACAAACAATGCTACTCCCCCAACTTTCATTCCTCTGCCTCGATCACATCTGAAACATCGGAACCCTGGAATATTAAGCTGCCAGTCCTGCCCCTCCTGTAGCCAAGTTTCACTAATTGCTACAACGTCATAATTCCACGTGTCAATCTACGCTCTCAAATCATCCGCCTTCCCCGCAATACTCCTAGCATTGAAATATATACACCTCAGAAGATTTTTACCACCACTCACAACCTTTCTATTAGCGGATTTGCTTGAACTTTTAACATCATTTATTTTCACCCCAGCCACATTGTCAGCTTTGGCACTCTGGTTCCCATCCCCCTGCAAATCTAGTTTAAAGCCTCCCCAATAGCACTAACAAACCTCCCTGAAAAGATATTGGTCCCCCTGTAGTTCAAGTGTAACCCGTCTCTCTTGTACACGTCCCACCTGCCCCAGAAGATGTCCCAATTATCCTGAAATCTGAAACCCTGTCACCTACACCAGTTGCTCAGCCACTTGTTCATCCTCCAGAGCATCCTATTCCTACCCTCACTGGCACGTAGCACAGGTAGCAATCCTGAGATTACCACCCTTGAGGTCCTGCTTTTCAACTTCCTACCAAGCTCTCTTAACTCACTCTCCAGGACCTCCTCACTCTTCCTTGCTATGTCATTGGTACCAATGTGCTGATCACCCTCCCACTTCAGAATGTCATGCAATCGATCAGAGACATCCTTGACCCTGGCACCTGGGAGGCAACAAACCATCCTGGATTCTCTGTCATGACCACAGAACCTCCTATCTGCACCTCTAACTATCGAGTCCCCTATCACTACCGCTCTCCTCTTTCTCCCCCCTCCCTTCTGCACTGCAGAGCCAGACCCAGTGCCAGAGATCCGGCTACTGCAACTTGTCCCAGGTAAGTCATCCCCCTCAACAGTATCCAATGCGGTATACTTGTTGTTGAGGGGACTGGCCACAGGGGAACCCTGCTCTGCCTGCCCTTTCCTCTTCCCTCTTTCTTATCTCTTCCTTAAAACACTGACCCTCTAACCTGTGTTACACATCAGTTTTGTACAGTAATTCTGAGAATTTTTTTGTTGTGGGCCTTCTGTAAATACACTAATTCAGCTACATTCTGTTCTAAATCATGGATGAGGTTGAATTGTTTTTTCATCTCTTCCTCCTTACCTTGTGGACTATATGAAAGGAAATGAATGGGACTTTATTTTTCACATTTTTACATTTTTACTTTACATTTTACTTCAGCTTAGCCTCCCAAATTTCATTCTTAACAAATTGAGAACCACCTTCAGTGCTTGAGTCCAGGAGAAAAAGTGCGGCCAAAACACCACCAGATCCGTCAAGTGCACCATCATTACTGAGCAGAGGGAGGACTTACTGTGAAGAGTAATTGGCAGCCAAGGATGAAAATTTTAGAGCTTCTCTACATGAACATTAACAAGACCATTGACAAGGTGCCATATGGTAGACTGGTCTAGAATGGTCTACACAGGAACGAGGGGTAGATAGCAAATTGGATAAAAAATAGTCTTGATAGTAGGAGGCAGCAGATAATAGTGGAGGGCTACATTTTTAGGTAAGGAAGACTGTGACTAGTCAGGTTCTGTGAAGATCAGTGCTGGGTCCATCTTACAGTGTAATGATTTGGAAAAGAATGCAGATGGTATGATTAGTGAATTCAGAGGTTGTTGTCTATGATTACAGCAGGGTCTAGATCAGGTGAAAGAGTGGGCAAGGGAATAGCTGATGGAATTTAATTCAGACAAATACAAGGTGATGCATTTTGGGAAATTAAATCAGGCCAAGACCAACACAGTGAATGATAGGACTCTCAGAAGTGTTATTGAACAGAGGGACCTTCAGGTGCCAGAACATAGTTCCCTTGAAACTGGAACACAGGGGGAGAGAGAAAGTGGATAAGAAGATGTCTGATGTGCTTGCTTTCACAGACTGAGGCATTGAATTTTGGAGTTTGGATGTCACTTTACAGTTATATAAATTGTTGGTTAGGCTGCACTTGGAATGTTGTGAGCAATTCTGCCCATTAAGCAAGTGGAAGTCTATGATTAGGTGCATGATGTTCCAGTAAACGTTCACAGGAATATTATCAATGTACGGAGGGGTTGATTGATAAGGCGAGATTGGACCAGCTAGATCCCATTTTTGCTGAAGGATGGAAGGGATGGAAGCTAAAGGACGATCTTCTGAAGGTTTATAAAACAAGAAGGGGGCATAGTTACAATCATTTCCTTGTTAACACATTTATTTACAGTAATGCCTCTAGCTCCACTTTAACGTGTGCCCTCAGCTTATCACTTCAGCTCAACCTGAGGACATGCAACCAGCTCCCCAACGCCACTTCTAGTTCCGGGGTAAACAGACTGCATTGCACACTGAGAACTGAAGTTCCGTATTGTGTACACACATAATAACACAACTCTACAACTAGAGACCATGGGTGTAAGGTAAGAGGAGAAAGGGATCTCAGGGTCACGTTTTTCCATACAGGAGGGTGGTGCATAGAACAAGCAAACACGGGAGGTAGGAGACGCAAGTTACAATTACTGTTTAAAAACATGGACAGGTACATGGATAGGAGAGATTGAGAGGAACATGGGTCAAGTGGAGGCGTCTGGGATCAATGTGGATAAACATCTTGGATGCCATGGGCTAACTGAGGCCAAAGGTCCACTCTCCACACTGTATAACCCCGACTCTATGAATCTTTGGTCAGATCCTAGTGGATGAATATGGCAGTCAGAAGTAGATTATGCTTCTGTGTGATGAGATGATGGTGGTAGGGTTGTACCAGTCAGTCTGTACAACTGGAAAGAGACAAACAGCCAAAATTACAACGGATGACTAGCAGAAATGGTCAGTTACCGGAGTTTGGAGCATTTAATACTGACTCCCGTAGCTATAGTGTGTCTAGATAAAGATGGTGAGTTGTTCCTCAAGCTTGCTTTTGGCTGTTTAGTATCACTGCACCAGGCCACAGGCAGGTAGGTCAGACAGGGAGTGGCATGAAGTGACAGGTAACTGGGAGCTCACAGTTGCTCATGCAGTCTGGATGTAGGTGCCCTGTAGATTGCTGCTGGGATCACAACTTTCAATAATTTATATAAACGACTTGGATGATAAGACCAAAGACAGGACTGCTAAATTTGCTGGTGATTCGTGGAAGTAAGTTGTGAAGAAGATGTGAGGCTACAAAGAGATAATTCATAGATTATGTGAGAGGATAGACAGCTGGCAAATGGAGCCTAAGGTGAGAAAATGTGAAGTTTCCCTTTTTGTTAGGAATAATGAAAAATGTAATCTGTCAGTTTAGAGTTACAGAGGGATCTGGGTGGCCTCATGAATGATCCAGAAAAGCCTTACATGCAAATACAGCAAGGATATTAGGAAAGAGAAACACAAATTATTGCTCATAGTGATGGAAAATTAAATTTAAAAAGGTAAGTCATATTTCATTTAAATAGAACATTGATGAGCCCACATTGGAAAACTGTGTTATAGTACATTGCTTGTATATGCCTTGCCACAGGTATGAAAGGTTGGAGTAGTGTCTGAGAATATGGTATTGAGGTTACGATCAGGTCAGGCATGATCACGTGGATTGGTGGAAAGTGCTCTGGGGGCCAAGTGGCCCAGCCCTGCATCTTATTCAAACACTGAAATATTCAATTGTTACACAGATGAGATTTATTTGAAGATGCACTTATTGAAAATATGATTATTGAAGAGTGAATAAATCAATTTCTTGTTAAGATGTAGTCACTGCATTGCGAAAGAGCTAATCATTAGACCTGCTTTGTATAATTAATGTTAGCTTATATCTAAAATTACAATTTTTAATAATCTCTGAGCAATATTTTTCAAAAAACTGCCACGCACAGTGGTGCATCAACGAGACAAAGTTATGTACAGTTCAGCCATCCCCTCAGTCCAAAGGTGCTCCTGAGTTTCAAATTCCGGTAGTACCTGTATGCAGTCAATCCTTTTAGGAGGTAATATTCTCCTGTTAACAAAACAAAAGTATTTCAACAAAAAATAGTATCCACATTTCTTTACCTCCAGCTTTTTACCTCCAGTCCTGCCAAAGGGGTTTGGCCCAAAACGTCAACTGTGCTTTTCTCCACAGATGCTGCCTGGGCTGCTGAGTTCCTCCAGCACTTTGTGTGTTGCTTGGATTTCCAGCATCTGCAGATTTTCTCAACGCTATTCTCCTGCCTTTTCCCCATAATCTTTGACTTCCTGAATAACCAGGAGCCTATCAACCTTCGCTTTAAATATACTCAATGGCTTGGCCTCCACGGTCATCCATGGCAATAAATTCCACAGATTCACCACTTACTGATTAAAGAAGTTCCTCCTAATTTCTGTTCCAAATGGATATCCCTCAATTCTTAGACAGTGCTCTCTGGTCCTAGGTTCATCCACAATAGAAAACATCCTCTCCACATTCATTCTATTTAGGCCTTTCAATTTTAGATAGGTTACCATGAGATACTCTCTGATTCTTCTCAGCTCCAGTGAGTACAGGCCCAGAGCCATCAAACACTCTTCATCCCTTAACCCTTTTATTCCTGGAATCATTCTTGTGAACCTCGTCTAGATCTTCTCCAATTCCAGCATGTCTTTTCTTAGATAAGGGGTCCCAAACTGCTCACAATACTCGTAATCAGAATCAGGTTTAATGTCACTGGTAAATGTTGTGAAATGTGTCCAAGTGCGGCTTGAGCAATGTCTTATAAAGCCTCAGCATCAACCTGCAAGTTAACCTTTAGGGAATCTTGAACAAGGAATCCCAAGTATCTTTGTACCTCTGGTTTTTGAAGTTTTCTCCCCATTTAGAAAATAGTTTGTTTCTTTATTCTTTTTACTAAAGTGCATGACCACATTCTTCCTTACACTATATTTCACCTTCCACTTCTCTTCTCATTCTTCCAATCTGTCCAAATCCTTCTGCAGACTCCCTGTTTCCTCAACACTACCTTTAACGTTGGGATATATCTATCCTGCATCTTCTGAATTGTCCTCTGAAACTCCAGATGTTGCTGTTCTGCTGTCATCCCTGCTGGTGTCCCCTTTCAATCAACTTTAGCCCACTCCTCCCTCACGCCTCTGTAATTCTCTTTTCTCCACTGTAAGACTGATACATCTGACTTTCTTTTCTCCCTCTCACATGCAAGGTGAGTTCTGCCATATGATCACTGCCTCTCAAGGTTTCTTTATGCTCCCTAATGAAATCTGGTTCATTACACAGCACCTAATCCAGAATTGCCGTTCCCCTAGTGGGCTTAACACAAGCTGCTCTAAAAAACATTCTCATAGACATTTTTCAATTCCACCTCTTGAAATCCAGCACCAACTTGATTTTCCCAATCTACCTGCACATTGAAATTCCCCATGACTATTGTAATGTTGCCCTTATTTCTATTTCACCTTGTAATTTGTAGCCCACATCCTGGCTATTGTTTGGGAACCTGTATACTCGTATAACTCCCATCAGTGACTTTTTATGCTTTCAGTTTCTAAACTCTACCTGTAAGAATTCTACATCTTCCTATCCTATGTCACCTCTTTCTAAGGATTTGATTTCATTTTTTACCAAAGAAGCCACTTCACCCCATCTGCCTCCCTGCCTGTCCTTTCAATACAAAGTGTTAAGCTCCCAACTATGACTTTCTTTTAGCCACAACTCAGTGATGGCCAAAATGTCATACCTGCCAATCTCTAACTGCACTGCAAGATCATTTACACGTGTGAATTCAAATATAGCACCTTCAGTCCTGTAGTCTTCACCTTTTTTGATTTTGCCCCCATGTTACACTTTACCTCATCTCACTCACTGCAATTTTGCCCTATCATCTGCCAGTCCTTCCTCACAGTCTCACTACACAATGCATTAACTTGTATATCAACTGCCCTATCCTCAGCCCTATCAATCTGGTGTCCATCCCCTGCCAACTTAATTTAACCCCTCCTCAGCAGCTCTAGCAAACCTGCCCACAAGGACATTGGTCCCCCTTGGGTTCAGGTGTAACCTGTCCTTTTCGAACAGGTCCTTTTGATCCTAATGATCCAGAAATCTGATACCTGCCCCTTACACCACTTCCTCAACGATTCCTCTGTAGTATCATCATGTTTCTGCGCTGACTAACATGTGGTACTGGGAGTAATCCAGAGATTACTATCTTGGAGGTCCTGCTCTTCAGTCTCTTCCCTAACTCCCTATACTCACTGTGCAGGATTTCTTCCCCCTTCCTACCTATGTCGTTGATGGGAATGTTCACAATGACCTCTGGCTGCTCATCCTCCCTCTTGAGAATCTTCTGCAGCTATTCTGAGTCACCTTGGAGCCTAGCATCTGAGAGGTAACACACCATCTTGGTGTCTCTTTCATGGCCACAGGATCTGCTCTCTGTCCCACTGACTGTTGAGTAACCTATCACTATCTCCCTGCCTGACTTTACCCTTCCCTGCTGAGCCGCAGAGCCATCCACAGTCCCAGTGGTCTGGTTGTTGCTGCTGTGCTCGGATAGGTCATCTTCCACTGCCCCAGCAGTATCCAAAGGGGTATTCTTGCTGCTGAGGGAAATGACCACAGGGGAACCCTGCACTAACTGCTTATTCTTCTTCCATCTCCTGGTGGTCACCCATTCTACTACCTGAAGCCTGCACACTGAGGATGACCATCACAGTAAGAGACTCATCTATGATGTTTTCTGAGTGCATCCAGCTCCAGCTCCAGTTTCTTGACCTTGTTTTCCATACCAATTGCAGAATTACCTTGATAGTTTAAAGCAGCATCCACATTATCATTTGCTCTAAAGAATGTTCTTATTGGGATTGGAGACCCTCCTACCATCCCTTCTCCAAGCCTGTAACTGAAGTGGAAAGAAGACAGAGTAGACTGAATATGTTATTGGGTAAACATATAAGAAAAATAGAAGGAGAATAAATGATGAATCACGAACCTCCAGAGTTGATTGCCCACGAAGAACACAATCGTTCTGCGACGTAAACGCAAGGCAGCATCAAGTTTCTGAACACTGCTTGGGAAACCAAACCTCCTGATGGATTTTGGGTATCCTGAATCTAAAGTGTTCCCTTGAAAGCGCCAGTATTGCGATCCTACAAAGTAAGGAGGACATTATTTATGAAACTGTACTTAAAATGGTTATTCCATCAATCAGTTAGTTTCATGTTACAAAAATTATATTGTCTGTGACTGCGATGATCCTACACACTTGGATTGAGTGCCAACTGATACTTGTCAAAATGAAACTCTAAGGTGATGTCTGCATTAATTATATGAAAACTAGCATTGGACCATCAAAATATTGCATGCACTAAGGTCTGAAGACTATTTTCATTTACTGTATATACACCACAGCATATAAACATAATGGTGCCTTTGCTAAATCCAGCTTTTTGAATCTTTTCTATAGACTTATGATGAAGATTATAATAAATAAGAAATCTGGATATAAAATTCAGTTCTTGTGCATGATAATAGATTGTAAATAATCAATTGTTAAAAATACAGCTATAAGCACATTACTAAAGAATAATTAAGCACCATGTCACCTTGGAAAAGATAAGTTTTCCTGTTTCTCAATCTAAGTTCAAAAGCAGCATCAACATTTGATGGGCCACCTGGCCAGATATCTTCAATTCGGTTTATGAGTGAAGATTGTGATCTCTTCGTGAACCTGTACAACAATAACCAAAATTGCATCAGTGGTTACCCATGCAACCTAGTTGATGAAGTGATTTCTTATTTTTGCTGGTGGCTGGAAACCTTATCAGCTGATCATTGAAATTAAACCAATACTCTTTTATTTACCTTTACTGGCAAAAATTCTGTTGCTTTGATGTAATGCAAAGCAGTGAATTAAATAGTGGATTTTCATATAATTGTATTTCATATTTCACTTAAATTTTTATTGTTGGTGCATCTGAAATTGGCCAAACTGGCTGAGAAACTTTAAGGCCAAAGTAAAGTCTGAACTAATCAAGTTGTAAGGGCTCTAGTATCAGTTTCGAAAACATTTCTCTGTAAGATACAGGACTGGCATGTGTTAGGTTGATACATGCAAGGCATATGGGGTATGTAAATGAAAGACAACAGATTCTGCAGATGCCAGAAATCTTGAGCAGCACACATAAAATGCTCAAGGAGCTCATTCAGTCTGACAGCATCTATGGAGGGAAATAAACAGCCAACATTTCAGCCTGAGATCCTTCATCTGGTTTGCGGTTTGCTGATAGAAATGCTCATGGAAATTTAAATACTAAACTGCATTCAACTCATTAAGAGAGAGAATAATATGCATACGTGCAACTAATGACTAGTTCTGCATAAACATTAAGAATCATTTTCAGTATCTGAAAATCAGAATACTTATAAGAGGCAACTAAAGTAGCATAAATAAAACTATTCCTCATAAATAAAACCACTCCTCATAAATATAGTAATGAAGATATTTAATCAACCGAAATATTTAGAACTAGTTACATTCTAAGCTACTGCCTGATTGCATTGGATCTAATGTTAATTCTTCTGCTATATATTCCCATGAGTTTGAGTCAAAACTTAAATAAGACGAATTATAAAAATAGCACAATATTAAATATGGAAAATCAATTGCTTTCAAAGCAAAAGCTCATTCCTTGTATGTGTAGAATTGATTTTATTGTATATAGGTATAGTACACTTTCTCATTATACAGACATAATGTACATTTAATTACGAATAGTCGTATTTAAAGGTAGCAGAGACACAGAATAAATAAACAAATTTAAAAAACAAACTTTTGAATTTTTCACCCTGTCACAGTTTGAATTCTATCATCTGAGATAGAAACAGATCACATGACTATGTAGATCAGTATCTTATGTACTTAGATTCATGGTTTCAGTATTAAAATATAAGCGAATGGAACCTGCACAATGGACAATTAGTCCACTAGCCAGCAAACTGTCTAACAATGAGTCATAAATTGAACTCAATATGATCCCAGTTTTTTGGTGGGGGACCTAGACTTTTGGCAGCCCAGCAGGGGAGGTGGTCAGCATCCCATCTTGTGAAAACCAGCTGGTGCAGTGCACCGTCACCTCAACATCTGTCTCCTGTTGGTGGGAGTGAAATGGGCCCGACACTTAAACAGCCTAGTCTTTCTGCTCTGGGTTAAGCCCGTTCATCTGTATTCTTAAAACTTAGCTGTTTGTTTATAAAATAATTATTTACCCGTTTTTGAAGACGGTTATTCTTCTCTGTAGGTTCAAAGCAGCATCTGCATACAGGTTTGGGTCACAGGTTGGTTGCTCAGTAGGCATCTGTGATGAGGAATCTGGAACTTTGGTGGGTGATGTCGTGACAGCAACAGGAGGACCTTGATTTGAAGAGATATGATTGCAACCGATACAAACAAGTAAGTGGTATCATTCCTTCATTGTTCAAGTCATCTGATTTAAACATATATTGGAACATAGAACAGAGAATAGTGCAGCCCTTCAGTCGATGATGTTGGGCTGACCTTTTAACCTACTTTACGAACAATCTAACCCTTTCCTCCTGCATAGTCCTCCATTTTTCTATCATCCTTGTGTCTGTCTAAGAATTTCTTAAAGTCACTAATGTACTATATCTGCTTCTACCAGCACCCTTGGCAAGGCATTCCATGCACCCTCCACTTTCTGACATCCTCCCCCCTCCAATCACCTTTAAGTTATCCTCCCTCTTATTGCCATTTCCACCCTGGGAAAAGTTTTTTGGCTGTCCACTCAGTCTTTTTCTCTTATCGTCTTGAACACCTGTATCAAGTCACCTCTCATCCTCTTTCACTCCAAACAAAAAAAAAGCTAGCTTGCTCAACCTATCCTCATAAGACACGCTCTCTAGTCCAGGCAGTATCCTAGTAAGTCTCCTCTGCACACTCTCAAAAGCTTCCATATTGTTCCTATTATGAGGAGACTGGAATTTGACACAATATTCCAAGTGTAGTCTAACCAGACTTTTATAGAGCTGCAGATTACCTCATGGCTCTTGAACTCAATCTCCTGACTAATGAAGACCAACACAGCCTGCACCTGCTCAACAACCCTGCCAATTAGCCTGGCAACTTTGAGGGATCTATGGATGTGGACCCAAGGTCTCTCTCTGCCTCCACACTGTTAAGAATCCTGCTATTTTCCCTGTATCACCCACAAAATGCTGGAGGAGCACAGCAGGCCAGGTAGCATCTATGGAAAAGAGTACAATCGACGTTTCAGGCTGAGAGATGCTGTCTGGCCTACTGAGTTCCTCTAGCATCTTGTGTGTATTGCTTCGATTTCCAGCATTTGCAGATTTTCTCTTGTTTGTGACTCCCCCATATATTATGCCTTCAAATTTGACCTTCCAATGTGAATCACCTCATACTTTTCTGGGTTGATCTCCATCTACCACTTCTGAGCCTGGCTCTGCATCATATCAAAGTCCCATTGTAACCTACAACAACCTTCTACATGATCAACAGCTCCACCAACCTTTGTATCATTTGCAAACCTATTAACCTACTTCCACTTCCTTACCTGTCATATATTTTTTAAAAAATCACAAAGAGCAGGGGTCCCAGAATAGATCCCTGCAGAACACCAGAGTTCATCAACCTCCAGGCAAAAGGACTCCATGTATAAATGACTCTGCCTTCCTTGGGCAAGCCAATCCTGAATTTTCACAGTCAGGTTTTCCTGGGTGCCATGCTTCCTGACTCGCTGAAGGAGCCTACCATTGGAGGACCTTATCGAACACCTTATTAAAATCAACACACACCACTTCCTTTGCACTCCCTTCATCAACGTGCTCTGTCACATCCTCAAAGAATTCATTCAAGCTCATGAGGCATGACCCGCCCCTCACAAAATCACACTGACTATGCTTCATTATGCTTCTCCAAATACCTGTAAATCCTTTCTCTAAGAATCTTCTCCAGTAATTTGTCCACCACAGAGTAAGACTCACAGGTCTGTAATTGCCAGGGTAAACCCTACTCTCTTTCTGGAACAAACAAATAACATTTTCCAACCTCCAGTCATTGGCCAGTGAGGATGCAAATGTCATTGCCAAAGGTGCAGCAATCTCTTCCCTCACTTCCTGCAGTAACCATGGCCCCGAGGACTTATCTATCCTAATGTTTTTCAAAAGTTCCAGCATATCCTCTTTCTTAACATCAACATATCAGCCTATTTTATGCTGTGCTCACAAAACATCAAGGGTCCTCTCACTGGTGAATGCTGAAGCGAAGTATTCATTAAAGACCTTATCTACTCTTCTAAATCCAAGCATGTGTTTCCTCTTTTATCCATCATGGTCCTAGTCTCACTCCTGTTATCCTCCTGTTCTTTACGTATGTGTGGAATGCCATGGGGTTTTCCTTAATTCTACTCATTAAGGCCTTCTCGTGACCCTTTCTAGTGCTCCTAAGTCCTTTCTTATGCTCCCTCCTAGCTACCAAAAGCTACAACTATCAAGAGCCTTGCTTCCTAAACCTTAAATATGCTTCCTTCTTCCTCTTGACTAGATGTTCCACATCTTTTACCAACCATGGTTCCTTCACTGTACCACCCTTTCCCTGCCCAAGGAGGCAAGTCAATCAAGAACCCCATCCAAATGCTTCCTAAGCAATTGTCATTATCACCCACCAAGATATCTGACACCTGACCTGGTTCAATGCCCAGCACCAGATCCTAGCAACAGGCCTCTCCTGTAGTCAGCCTGTCTATATATTGAGTCAGGAATCTTTCCTGGACACAACTAAAAAATGTCTTGACTTGAAACATTGACCGTTTATTCCTCTCCATAGATCTTTTCTCACCCATCTCCTCCAGCATTTTGTGTGAGCTACTCTGGATTTCCAGCATCTGCAGTATCTCTTGTGTTCACACCTAAAATCGGCATGCCCCATCTAAACTGATGGCATTAGTGAGGTGCCAGTCAGTATTAGGGAAGCTGAAGTCAACCATGAAAATAGCTCTGTCAGTTTTGCTTCTTTCCATAATCTGCCTCCTCATCTGTTCAGATTTCACCATAGTGTAAAATGAATAGAAATTCAGGAACGAGAAAACTTTGCGTTATCGACATCAAAGGAGCTTTCTATGCTCAGTGTACTCACTGGTGTCCACGCAGGCTTTGGACTAGTAATTAAAGTAACAACAAGTAATAACTACAAATATTTATAAATGGATTGAACACACATGAAGTATTCGTTGAGCTTTTTGATAAAATTCATGAATTCCTCAAGAAATGAGAGAATTTCTAATGGATTTTTACTTAGATTATGAATTCAGAAATGAATTGTTGATCATTTGTCATTCAACATGCAAAGTACTCATTTAATGTGCTGCCTAAACATGAGCAGGTCTTCCATTAAACAGTAACTCAGACACACGAAATATTCCAAAGACCTTGTAAAAGAGGTATACACAGAAATCTCTTGCATTTCTGCAGGGTCACTCTTGAAATCTCGTGTTGTTTAACAAGAATATTGGTGGGAATTTATGAAAAAAGGTTCCAAACAGCCTAGTCAATCCCGTCTGGGTGTAAATTTCCACAGAATCAGCTGCTGCAGTTCGGGAAAGACACCACCAGAACACTGGAGGAAGAAGAGCAACAGGCAGTCAGAACCTGACTCTAGTAACCTGTTTGCATGCTGTGTACCTCCATTACCCTATCAGAACTTTGGCTGATGATGGCTTAAGGTATTTAAGAGTTGGACAAAGAAGAGGAAAAAAGAAAATTCATGAGGAGGAAGCAAGACTATGATTCCAATATTTGAGCAAAAGACAATGTCCAGCCATTGGATTGTAGTGGATGTATAGATTTAGGACTTACCATATAATAATTGGATTCCATTAACATCATCTCTTGGCAAAGTATACCCTTCAGTATTCACGTATTTGTAGAAAGGGGCCATCACAGAATTAGGGTCCTTGGAGTGATCAAGTCCCAGTGAATGACCAGCTTCATGCACCGCAACAAGAAATAAGTTGAAGTCTATAGAAATAAAGTTATTGTCTCATTTTTAAATGTATTTGTGAAATGTCGTCAAGCAAATTTTTCTGTGAGAATGGTGGAGTTGAGGCCCTTGAATGTACTCCAGCAGGTGGGGTTGTGAATAATCCTTTAAGAGTAGTGGAATTGTGGAGATGAGGTTCCAGTTGTTTGAAATCCATGTTATCGGGTAAAAGATTGGAGGAGTGATACCAAGTGTGTGAATGCAAGCTATGTGTCAAAGACCGCAATAGGTTTCTCCGATTAAAAGTCCAGTAATGAGCAGAAATCTTATTTAACTTAATATGCTTAACCATGTTAGTATGGTCCATTATCTTTCAGTCTAGGTGGGCAGATGTAAAATTTACATAAATCCAAATTATTTATTTTTCTATATGCAAGATGCGGAAATAAGACTGTAAGACATAGGAGCAGAATTAGGCCATTTGGCCCATCGAGTCTGCTCCACCATTCAATCATGGCTGATCCTTTTTCCCCCTCCTCAACCCCGTTCCCCGGCCTTTACCCTGTAACCTTCGATGCCGTGTCCAATCAAGAACCTATCAATCTCTGCCTTAAATAGACCCAACAACCTGGCCTCCACAGCTGCATGTGGCAATAAATTCCACAAATTCACCACCCTCTGGCTGAAGAAATTTCTCCGCATCTCTGTTTTAAATGGATGTCCCTTTATCCTGAAGCTATGTCCTCTTGTCCTAGACTCCCCCACCATGGGAAACATCCTTTCCACATCTACTCTGTCTAGGCCTTTCAACATTCGAAAGGTTTCAATGAGATCCCCCCCTCACTCTTCTAAATTCCAATGAGTACAGACTCAGAGCCATCAAATGTTCCTCATATGATAACCTTCTCATTCCTGGAATCATCCTTGTGAACCTCCTCTGAACTCTCTCCAATACCAGCACATCTTTTCTTAGATGAGGAGCCCAAAACTGTTCACAATACTTAAAGTGAGGCCTCACCAGTGCCTTATAAAGCCTCAGCATCACATTCCTGCTCTTATACTCTAGACCTCTTGAAATGAATGCTAACATTATATTTGCCTTCCTCACCACCGACTCAGCCTGCAAGTTAACCCTTAGGATATTTTGCACAAGGACTCCCAAGTCCCTTTGTATCTCAGATTTTTGGATTTTCTCCCCAATTAGAAAATAGACTGCACTTTTATTTCCACTACAAAAATGCATGACCACACATTTTCCAACATTATATTTCATTTGCCACTTTCTTGCCCATTCTCCTAATCTAAGTCCTTCTGAAGCCTACCTGTTTCCTTAATACTACCTGCCTCTCCACCAATCTTCGTATCTTCTGTAAACTTAGCAACAAATCCATCTATTCCTTCATCTAAACCATTGAATACAGCATAAGAAGAAGCGGTCCCAACACCGACCCCTGCGGAACACCACTAGTCACTGGCAGCCAACCAGGAACGGATCTTTTATTCCCACTCACTGCTTCCTACCAATCAGCCAATGCTCTAACCATGTTAGCAACTTTCCTGTAATACCATAGGCTCTTAATTTGGTAAGCAGCCTCATATCTGGCACCTTGTCAAAGGCCTTATGAAAATACAAATATACAACATCCACTGCATCCCCTTTATCTATCCTACACGTAATCTCCTCAAAGAATTCCGACAGGTTTTCAGGCAGGATTTTCCCTTAAGGAAACCATGTTGACTTTGTCCTATCTTGTTCTGTGTCAGCAAGTACTCCATAACCTCATCCTTAACAATTGACTCCAACATCTTCCCAACCACTGAGGTCAGGCTAACTGGTCTATATTTTCCTTTCTACTGTCTTGGTCCTTTCTTAAAGAATGGAGTGACATTTGCAATTTTCCAGTCCTTTGACACCATGCCAGAGTCCAATGATTATTGAAAGATCATTACTATCACATCGACAATCTCTAACGCTACCTCTTTCAGAACCCTAGGGTGCAGTTCACCTGGTCCCGGTGACTTTTAACCTTAGGTCTTTCAGGTTTTTGACACCTCCTCCCTTGTAATAGTAATAGCACTCACTTCTCTTTCTTCACAAACTTTAACATCTGGCACACTGCTAGTGTCTTCCACAGTGAAGACTGATGCAAAATACCCATTTAGTTCATCTACCATCTCCTTGCCCTCCATTATTAATTCAACGGCCTCATTTTCTAGAGGTCCAAATCCACTCGCATCTCGCTTCTATTTTTTTTTTACATACTTGAAGAAGCTTTTACTATCCACCTTGATATTATTTGCTGGCTACCTTTAATATTTCATCTTTGCCCTTCTAATGATTATTTTAGTTGCTCTCTGTAGGTTATTAAAAGCTTCCCAATCCCCTATTTTCCCATTAATTTTTGTTTTGCTGTATGCCTTCTCTTTTGCTCTCACATTAGCAATCTGCAGAAAAGCAATGGAAGCTTGTTTTAAGAACATCAATTTTGAAATGTTCCCCTAAGATTAAGGCCATGTGCCACTTTTGTTATGATTCGGTTGCAGCAGAATTTCCTGGGATGTTGATAAGCCATCTTGACAAAGTAAGCATTTTGAGAAGGATGGCTAAAATTGTCTGGAAATTCAAAAGCAGTTCAGTACAAGAGGGACAAATAAAAAGCTCATTTGGTATCATTTCAAGCCAAGCCAGGTCAGGCTAAGTTCTTCACCCCGAGCTGGAATCCGGAGTGGTACAAACAGGAGGTGCAAAGGTGCATGACCAATCATGACCAAGTGCTTAACTCCTCCCAAGTTAGCTCTGCAATACGATCTGTCACAATTTATTGCTGGATGTTGCCAATGGACAAATCCAAGGTAAACATCAATACATCAGCTTCCAATGTTTATGCATTCACCCTGATTTTCAAACCCAGTTATGTGAGAAACAACCTGCCCAGGGCCTTCGAGGACATAGCAATTGCAGTTGAAGGTAATGAATATCAGTAAGAAATCCAGAAGCTAATCTAATAATAGGAAGTATTTACCCATAGAGGTTGTGGTCCACCTTTCACTATCATCAAAATGAATATCACCTCCAATACCTCCTCCAGGGCCAAAAGCATGGGCCAGATTACCACCGGGTCCGTCAAAAGGGAAACCATCGCCATGAGCTAGCGGGACACATTCAAAACACACGTCACTTAAGAAATGATTTGGCTGTGCAAACAGCACTATGGTCTGACTGTTTGAAATTAGTTAAAAACATGCTGAAAATACAAAGCTGACCAATCAGCAAATGCCGTACCTCCGATACTAAAAATAATTTCAATGTCTGCCGTCGATGTTGTTGGTGTGAATGTCAAAGGAGTAACGCTGGCCCAGGTGTTGAGAGCTTTTGCTATAATATCGTTCACTACATTCCGTGGCAAGTCACGTGTGTATTGACGAATTCTATGAGAGACAAAGTCAATTACATTTTTATTCTAATAGGATAAGTCGGAATTATAATGATTGTACAGTACCTATTTGGGTCTGAAATCAATATCTACCCTTCAGGAAACAAGCAATGACATGGGTACTTTTATATTTGTGTGCTGTTGCACTAACTTTTTATTCACAGTTATTTTGTAAACAACACTATTCTTTGCATTTCTGGTTAGATGCTAACTGCATTTCATTGGCTTTGTATCTGTACTTGGCACAATGGCAATAAAGTTGAATCTAATCTATTCTAAAATAAATATATGCTAAAATTCACTGTCACTAGCACTCAAAATATGAAATAAGTATTTTCCAACATATGAGTAAACAGACCCATATCTCCCCATTTTAATGCTGGGGACATACATAAGTTTTTGCTTTATTGCTGGAGACTCCATATTTGGCAGGTCTAATGATGTGTCCAAACACATTCTGACCTGTTACCTCATGGAGTGGAATGTCGTACCCTGCAGAAATAGACTACCATATCGCTGTTTCCATACCTATGTAATGCCGTACATCCAGGATGCTCTCACTTGTCTGCATTTGAATTAGCAACTCTGAATTCTATTGAAATTATTGGCATTATTGTTTTATTTCCTAATGTGGAAATGTGATCATTTGATCTGTCAAAGCCTCTTTGGGGTTGCTATGGAAGCATGTGTGATTTAATTCTTATCTTAACAAGTTTTAGTATTTGCCTTCGATGATTCCAGAGTTTGCACTAAATCTGGCATTAATCTGGCATTATAATCTGGTCTGTACATATTCTAAAATAACGAACTGCAGTGAATATTTCTATTAAAAAACTTCCCTGTGATTCTTTCATTGAAACTGATTTGCAACATTGGATTCAGCAATATTGTTTCACTTCTACACAATGGTTTGCTATAACCTCAGAAAATAAACCCTTCTGTTTTCTCTTGATTTCACTCCTATTTGTGAAGACTTTGTTCCTTCATGATTTGAGTTTGCAGTGACAAAATGCCTTCAAGTGTGTTCAGCTTTTTCATGGTTCTGTGAATAATGGCGCAAGTCATGGACAAATATTCAGTTCCTACTGCATTTCATTGAATCATCTACCATTTCATTGGTGAAACTTTCATAACATAGAGAGATTTACTCAGTTAAAGTATTTCTTTGATACTTACAGATAATTGGGAGAACATCACGAAAGCATATGACATATTCTAATATACAAAGTAACCCCAAGTAAACTTTCCAAGCATACTGAGCTATAGCGTCTTAACTTCAATCCTTTATATCATTACAAGGTTTTTCTCGGATTGGATCTCCTGCTATTTTACGTAATTTTCTGGCTTTATTAAGGCCATGAGTGCAGGCACACGTTCTGGCAGAACGGAGATCCACAAAACAAATCCTGTGCCTAACTGATGGGCAAACTATGGCATTCGCACTTGATGCACTTGGCACAGAGAATCATCACTGAAGAATGAACATTATTCATGAATAAATTGGAGATTTCAAGTAACTAAAAACTATACCTGTAAGTGAGGTCAGTCTTTTGAAACTTTCCACCTCCTGGAAGTATTTTGAAATCTGCAGGGTTGGTCACAGCACATCGCGGTTGGTTATTTTTATCCATTGATTTATTGATCAAATTCTCTGGTGCTCTAATAGTAGGAATGTGCCATATTTCCTAGACATAAGAAAAGCTTATTTTCAAATGATAATATTTAATTTCTGTCTTGAGGAACGAGATGCATTTTTAGTGAAATCAAATGAATCCAGAACACAAAACTTGATAAAAACACACTGGTTTGAAAGTGGTATTTTTGAAGTTACTATTTGCTAGTGACTTTTATTTATAAAAAATAGGCATTTTCACAAGTTACTCTGAACAGAAGGTTCTTCCCAATCTCTTACTTTTCCAAAGAAATACTCTCACTAATTTTAAAGAACATCTATGAAATTAAAGACCTTAGAATCAGTTTCATGGCAATTTATTTTGAAACCCTTTAAAAGAGAACAATTAATGGATGCACATTGTGCATAAGGCTTCCTTTGGGAAACTGTTTTGACTTTTGGTACCAGATACTGCTGTTAGTTAAGTGGTTACTGACTGTTGATAACTCTGCCTTTTCAGGTACCCATGTAAACAGCTGTAGGAAAGTATTGAATTTAGATGTTGCCTCTTACAGAACAAGTTCTTTTCCTTTGTGAGAACAATTATGTTAGCTCACAGTAACCATGGCAGTGATGCTGGAGAACAAGAGACATACTGTGGTCCTAACAATTAATTCGTTATGATACTAGTGTAGATGCTTCAGAGGGTGAACAATATCCTTAAGTTGTTGTGAAGGCAAGGTTTTAGAGAATTATGTGAATTATATTATATGCCCTATATTACAGTATCTGACATATGTTGAATGCTGTGCCCAAAACAATAGCACTGAATGAAACTAAAGATACAAAAAATCAAGAAGTTGTTGTCTTACTGTGTGTGGCAGAAGTGAAAATATGTGAAGGAACACATGCAAAATGCTGGAAGAACTCTGCAAGTCAGGCAGCACCTATGGAAATGAACAAACAGTTGACATTTCGGACCGAGGTCCTTCTTCAGGACTGGAAAGGAGAGGAGAATGTGTGAAGGAAGCTCCACCCTCCCAGAATATCACATGAAGACTGTAAGCTTTGTGCAATATTTGTGTTTCCCTTATGGTTACTGCTGCCTCATATAGTATTATCATCGTGCACTCGCTAAAGGACATGATATGGACATCGCAGAAGAAGCCGAAAAAGGAATTGTGAAAAATAAGCCAATAAATTGATGATCATAAATCTGCAGTCTTCAAAGCAAAGCACCATTTATCGTTATCTGTTCTGAAATGAAGATCCTCAAGATTACCAAAAAAAAAGAAACCGCAGTTGATGTAAAAATACAAACCACCACATACAGAAATTGCAAAAAGGTGTTCATTATATGTATGGAAAACTTCCTTAGGAAACATACAGAAAAATGAGTAAATGAGGCACTGTCCCACCGTAAGGACCTCACTATCTGACTCGTCAAAACCTTATCAGCACTTTCAAAGCAAGACTCAAAAGCAGGAATGAATATTTTTCCTTTCCTACAGGTTCCCCTTGAAGTCACAGATGATCCAGAATTAGAAACATATTGCTGTTTCTTCCTAAGTGGTAAAACTGCCTGGCCAATTGTATTGGCAGTGTAAATATCGTGCAGTGGGGTATATAGGCTCAGCAGGAGCTGAGACTGAGAGAATAACTGTGGGAGGAGGCACAGGATTCTTTGCCAAATTTTGTGCAATTGTCCCGTGGCTTGATGGGGTGGCACCTGTGGACCATGCTGGAATTTCTGGAAGCAATTCGGAAGCTGCAGGATATATACATCCCAAAAATGAAGAGGTATTCTAAAGGCAAACTAACACATCTGTGGCTGATGAGAGAAGTCAAAGCCAACAATGTGGAGCAAGTTTCGAACAGACTCATTCAGCTCTGCTGTCACAAAGATTGTTACCCAAAATCTTTCCTACCAAATGCAATAAACGGTTCATCTCTGTGTGACAATTTATTATTATTATTATTATTATTATTATTAAAAGCCAAAGAGAGGACATGTAAATGAGCAAAAAATTAGTAGGAAGTTTTAAAAAGTCATTAAGAAGGAAAAGATGGAATAGGAAAGTAAGCTAGCCAATAATATTAAAGAGGATACCAAAAGTTTCTTCAAAAGCATGAAGTGTAAAAGAGAGGTGAGAGTGGATATTGGACTGCTGGAAAATGATGCTGGAGATGTAGTAACTGGGGACGAGGAAATGATGGATAAACTGAATAAGTAATTTGCATCGGCCTTCCCTGTGGAAGACACCAGCAGTATGGTGGAAGTTCCAGGGGTTAGATCATGTACACTCCAGGGTTCTGAAACTCAGGATGGATGAAGAGATCATGGAGGCACTAGTAATCATCTTTCAAGAATCACTAGATTCTGGAGTGGTTCCTGAAGACTGGAAAATTGCAAAAGTCACTCCACCCTTCAAGAAGTGAGAGAGGCAGAAGAAAGATAATTATAGGCCAGTTAGTCCAACCTCAGTGGTTGGGAAGATATTGGACTCAATTGTTGAGGATGTGGTTTCAGGGTACCTGGAGGCACATCATCAAATAGGCTATAGTCAGCATGGTTTCTTCGAGGAAAATTTTTGCTTGACAAATCTGTTGGAACTCTTTGAAGAAATAACAAGCAGGATAGACGAAGGAGAATTGGTTGATGTTGTGTGCTTGGATTTTCAGAAAGCCTTTGACAAGGTGCCACACTTGAGGGAGGCTGTTTGAAAAGTTAAGAGCCCTGTAAGGATTACAGGAAGGATACTATCATGGAGGCAAAGAGTGGAAATAAAGGAAGCTGTTTCTGGTTGGCTGCCAGTGACCAGTGGTGTTCTATAGGGGGTCTGTGTTGGGACTGCTTCTTTTTATGTTACGTGTCAAAGAGGTGACAGATGGAATACAGTGTTGGGAAGTGTATGGTCATGCACTTTGGTAGAAGGAATGAGAGGGTTGACCATCTTCTAAATGAAGAGAAAATACAAAAATCTGAGGTGAAATGGGACTTGTGAAAGATTCCCTAAAGGTTATTTTGCATGTTGAGACAGTGGTGAGTAAGTCAAATGCGATGTTAACATTTATTTCAAGATATAAATGCAAGTATATAATATTGAGGCTTTATAAGGGCCTCACTTAGAGTATCGTGACATTGGGCCCCTAATTTAAGAAAGGATTGGAAAGGGTTCAAAGGAGATTCACGAAAATGATTCCGTGATTGAATGGCTTGTCATAAGAGGAATGTTTGATGGCTCTGGGCCTGTACTCACTGGAATTCAGACGATTGGGGAGTGGGGGGAGGATGACCTCAGTGAAACCTACCTCACGCTGCTTTGTCCATTGCCATTTCTTTCTGATCTGTAGTAGTGAGTTCAAGGGGTGGAGCACAGTAGCCAGGTTTGTTAGGAATCTGTTACAGTAATTGATAAATCCTAAAAAGGCCCACAACTGTGACACATCCTTTGGCCTTGTGTCATCTACCACTGCTTGAATTTTCTTAGCACACTTGTATAAACCTTGTGCGTCAATGGTGTGACCACAGTAAGTGTTCCTTGGTTTAAAGAATTCACACTTGTTATATCATGCTGTAAGCCCACAATCTTCTAAGCAACACACACAAAAGGCCGGAGGAACTCAGCTGGCCAGACAGCATCTATAGAAACGAGAACATCTGACATTTCGGGCTGAGAGGTGCTGCCTGGCCTGTTGAGTTACTCCAGCATTTTGTGTGTGTTGCTTGGATTTCCAGCATCTGCAGATTTTCTCTTGTCCATAATCTTTTAATCTTTTTAACACCTACTCAAGATTTTGAAGATGTTCCTTACCATCCTCACCAGTAACAATGATGTCATCCAGGTAACACTGAGTGCCTGGGCAGCCCTGCAGCACCTGATCCAGAGTGCAGGTGCAGATGCCACTGTAGGGTAATGTAAGCAACAGAAGCATATGCATAATTCACAACCACCGTCATTGAGTTGGGGTTCACTTTAAGAGACTGGTCTGACGTGGTGATGTTATGGTGTGAGGTTTATTACCTTGCTTTATGTTCTCTTTTTGGTTGACAATAAGGATTTGTTACAGTTTCCCTTAACTTTAAAACGCCTCTGCCATTCTATTTACAAGTGCCTACATGACACTAAAAATAAGCCTCTGTGAGTGTTTCTGGTGAGAAACACTTTGGACTCTTCTTCCACTTCCACCTGTAGGTAGGTCTTAGTTTTCTAAACTGTTTTACTCCAGAAAGGTTTGCAGAGATACTTTCTATCCTGGGCAGGGGGTATTGATCTATTTTCAGTACTGGGTTGATGGTGACCTTAAAATTACCACAGACAGATCCTGACAGATCCATTCTCGTGGCTACTGGGACTACTGGTGTTGCCCATAGGCTCCACTCGATCTTGGAAAGAATTCTTTCAGCCTCCATATGATCTAGCTCACTGGTTACTTTATCACAGATGGTATAAGGAACTGGACAGGCTTTGTAAAACTTGAGTGTGGCATTTTCATTTAACACTAATTTACCCTTGATATGTTTGTGTTTTCCAATGCCATCCGTAAACACTGCTGCAGCATCATCCGGTACTCTTCTTAATTTGCTTTCAGTTGACTCTGCTTCAGGTGAAGTGGATTCCAATTGGTAGATGGATCTCCAATAAAGTTGTAGATGTCTCTGCCACTCACGTTTCCACAATGCTGCCCCTCCTTTTTAACCACATTCAAGCCCAAGGTGGCTTGTTGGTTGTTGTATCTCAGTTGCAGATGTCTTTTCTGTGGCGTATGTTCTTATTTGGATATCTGCAGCCTGCGGTTCAGTATTTATGACATGCCATTCAAACTTATTCTATGGAATGATTGAAAAAGATGAGCCAGTGTCCAATTCAATTTTAATTAATTTACCGTTCACTTCTGGTGTAGGCTGTATTGCTTCTCTCATTTGCATCTGTCTGCTGTTTCCATTGATACTGCTAGATCAACTGCTCTTTTAAATGTAGGCAGTGCTTCAGTTAGGGGCCAATTTTGCATGTTTTCTTGTAAGATTCCACAAACTAACTGATCTCTCAGTGCATCATTGAGCCCATCACTGAACTGACAATGCTCAGGTAAATTCTTCACTTCAGCCACATACACTGAAATAAAGTTTCCTTTTTTTGATTCCACTTATGAAACCTAAAGTGTTCTTCAATCAACGTTTTCAGTTCTAAATGTTCCTGCATTACTTTCATGATATCAGCAAAGCTCATTTCAGCTGATTTCTAAGCAAACTGTTTGCTTTTAAGCCCAATGTACTCACTTCACATTGGCTATTTCATTTGCTTCAAAATACTGTTCAATCCATTCAGTATACATGAGCCAGGATTTCATTGTGCAATGGAACACATCTATCTTTCTGATGCAGCCAGCCATTTCTGCTCTTTTTTTATGATTATTATCACGTGGTACTCACTGTTTAAGAACCTGTGAATTCTTCCATTTTCTGTCTTTTTTAAAAACTCAACTATGTTTCTTTTTACTGCTCTGAAGAAAAAAGAATGGGCTGCACTTTTGTTTTTAACTTGACCATTTCTTGCTATGCTTTTTAAAAAAACTCAACTGTCTTGCTGCGCTTCAACAGGTAGGTAGCCGCCTCAGCTTTGTTTTAAGAATTACAATTGTTATGTTTTGTCACACCAAAATGTTAAACTGATTGAAAGGAAAAGAAGGGATTCCAAAATGTGAGTCTAACTTTGTGTTTACTTTAAGCGAGGCGTGCGCTTATGACATGGTGGCATGATGATGTAGTTTTATGTACTCTTACATCCAATTCATAATGAATTAATCCAACAAAGAGTGCCAAATTGACACCATATTTACAATATTATTCAAATACTACTGAAATATTAAGTCCACACCACCTCTGGTACTCAAGAGAAAGCAATCTAAGTTTGTCCAAACACTGCATGCTAGTAAATCACTCCAGTATGGGCATTCTGCTGGTGAACCTCTTCTGCACCCTCTCTATATCCTTATCAGCATCCATGGTGAAAACTGATGTGAAATACTAATTTAGAACCTCAACTGGTTCCTCTGAATCCATGCTTGTGTTTCTCCTTTGCCTTGGGAATACACTTTCCCTAGATCTCCTTTTACTCCTAACATATGTATAAAATCCGTGGGATTCTCTTCAGTTCTACTTGCCAAGAACACTTCATGGCTTGTGTTAGCCATCTAATTCCTTGCTAAGTTCTTTCTTTCTTCCTCTCTGTCCTCAGATTTCAGCTTCTAAACACTTACATAAGCTTCCATTTCCTTTTTTGACCAAACTTACAATATTTCTTGTCACCCAAGCTTCCCAAAACTCCCTACACTGATATTTCATCCTACAGGAATGTGCTGGGCCTGAAATCTAACCAGCTGCTCCCAATTTACTTCCCCCAGTTCCTGCCTAATACCGTTGTAAATGACCTTTCTCCACTTTAGCATCTTCTCCCATGGATCTGTCTTGTCCCAAAACTTCAAAAATTATCCTCACCATTTTCAAAATGCTCCCTACTGATATGTTCATCACCTGGTAAGGCTCATTTTAGAGCATGGTTTAGTGTAGCCCCTTTGATAAGTAGATCTCTACATATATTTTCAAGAACCTCTCTTGGATACATCTAACCAGTTCTGCCCTATTAACACTTTTGGCACTGAGGGAGTGGCAGTCACTGTTGGGTAAGTTAAAATTATCCACTACAACAAACCTGTTGTTGTTTCATCTTTCCATCGACTACCTACACATCTGTTCCTCTACCCCCTCCCATGACTCTTAGGAGCCTATAGTATCATCCTATCCCAATTATTGCACCTTACATATTCTACTGGGGTGCCATGGTAGTGTAGTAGCTATTATGATGCTATTATAGCTTGGAACATCCTGGATTTCAGAGTTCAGTTCCGACACTATCTATAAAGAGTTTGTACGTCCGTCCACCACCCCACCACCTCTCACATGGCAACATAGGTTGCCTTTGGGTGCTCCAGTTTTCACCCATAGTCCAAAGACATACCAGTTAGTAGGTTAATAGGTTACTGTAAATTGTCCAGTGATAAGGCTTGTGTGGGTTGCTGAATGGTGCAGCTCGTTGGGCTGGAGAGACCTGTTCCACACTGTATCTCTAAATAAAATAACATAAAATGTCTTTCACATCCTTCTCTGTCACATCTGAAACATCTGTGCCCTGGGACTTTGAGCTGCTCTCTGAATCATGTTTCTATAGTGGCTACCACATTGTCCTTCCATATAGTAGACCAGGCTCTCAGCTCATAGACTCAAATATCTAATGAAATACCCAATTAGAAATCGTTCTTCAATGATAAGCAGCTCCATCCGTATCTTTTACGTACCTTGACAGGTGTTGTAGGTTTCACCCTCAATTCATGTAGAGGTGAACCTGAAGATAAAGACAGTAGGCCCAGGGCGACGGCACTGGCAACATAAAAGTATGCTGCCTTCATTACGTTTGCTCGTTGTGTGTCCTAAAATGCCAAGCATTTGTGATGCTGATATTTATAGAGGGATCCTGCCTCAAATTGTCCTAATGACCATGACTGGTAATTGAATAATTACAGTTAAGACAGTAGATGACTATTTGCTTGCTCATTTCTTGCAGTGCTTACATTTAGTAATAACTTTGTAATTAACTTAATCCTTCCTCGTGAGGGAGAGAGAGTGTGAGTGATGTCAAATTGTTGGAATGAACAGTTCATTTTTGATGCACTGTAGACTGTGGTCTCTCTTAGGGGCTTTGCTGTTGCTTGCATGGTGGGTGGTGGAAATGCTGATGCATTCTGCTAGAAGATGTGGGGGGGCAGGAGGAGGGGGAGGGCTGTTGCTGCTTTGCTGCTGCTTGTGTGTGGGGGAGGGGGCGGGGGGCTTTGGGGTTCTTATGTTTTTTTCTGTCATTCATTCTTTGGCGGTTTTTCTTCTGTTTCAAGGATGTCTGAGAAGAGTAAGAATTTCAGGTTGTAAATTGTATACATTCTCTGATAATAAATGGAACCATTGAACATTCACCAAGGTACAGGGAAAGGCTTGCCTTGCATGTCATTCATACAGTTCAATCCCCTGCAATAATCTACTGGGGGAATATGAGAAAAGAATAACAGAAGGCAGCATGAACTATTATAGCTACAGAGGAAGTGCAGTGCAGGTAGACAATAGATCAACACATATGTGGCAAAGCGTATGAATATAAAGAAAGGTGTTTTTTATGTTGCAAAATACTTGAGGTAAAATGGCTAACTTGGAAGTAATTAGGGATAGATGGAAAATTTATACTGTATGTAATATTATTTAATCACTTCCTGTGATTATATTTTACACTCCTAAATTCAATATGAATACACTTTTCAAAGTTAATTAGATAAAAATTGCCAGATTTTATCCTCTGATACCAAAGAAGTACACACACAAAATCAGAACCCTGGCACACAATTACCTGACCACCAATCGATCATCAGGGCAAATAACAAAGTATAACATGCATTTATATAACTATTTTTAAAGCATCTTGGAAAACAAGATTTCTATTGAGCTACATAAGCAAATAGAAGTCCTTGTGTTCAAATGTTTGCTCGATGAGGTGGTTGTTAAAGAATATCTTAAAGAAACAGAACAAAGTAGGAAAAGAGAATGCGTCTTCGGAGGGATTCAGATCCAAGTTGCCAAGGGTGAGGCTGAGATATCATGGCTGCAGGGTGACCAAGACTAGGTGCTCGGTATACCACTGCTTTAAAAGAACACGCCAAAGGGGAAAGAAACTGAAGTGGATTGCTAATCAAGAAAGGTACAGTTCTGAATTGTGATTTAAAAACAGTGAATGAAGGTACGAAATTGGTTTGGACTGGAATCATGAAGAGCAGATGAATTACACAAAAGGGAGTATCCTCTTGGCCTCCATACATGAATCTCAATTGGCTGGAACATAAATGGAGAAATATAGAAACATAGAAAATGGGTGCAGGAGTAAGCCATTTGGCCTATCGAGCCTGCACCGCCATTCAGTATGATCATGGCTGATCATCCAACTCAGAACCCTGTACCAGCCTTCCCTCCATACCCCTGATCCCTTTAGCCACAAGGGCCATATCTAACTCCCTCTTAAATATAGCCAATGAACTGGCCTCAACTGTTTCCTGTGACAGAGAATTGCACAGATTCACCACTCTCTGTGTGAAGAAGTATTTGTAGTTTCTGTGAGTGGGCAAAAGAATGACAAATGGAGTTTAATCTGTGGAAGCGTGAGGCAATGTGCTTTGGTAAGAGAAATCAAAGGGGCGATTATGATGAGTATAGGCTGCTTGAATCAAATGAATCCCTTGAAGAATATAAAAGATGTAGGAGTAGAGTCATAAAGTCATAGAGAAGTACAGCACAGGAAAGGCCCTTTGGCCCATCTAGTCCATGCCAAACCATTTAAACTGCCTACTCCCATTGACCTGCACAGGGACCATAGCCTTCCATACCCCTACCATCCATGTACCTATCCAAACTTCTCTTAAACATTGAAATCAAGCATTCAAACACCACTTGTGCTGGCTGCTTGTTCCACATTTTCATGACCCTCTGAGTGGAGAAGTTGCACCTCATATTCCCTTAAACTTTTCATCTTTCACCCTTAACCCATGACCTCTGGTTGTAGCCCACCCAATCTCAGTAGAAAAAGCTTGCTTGCATTTACCCTATCTATACCCTCATAGTTTTGTATACCTCTATCAAATCTCTGCTCAATATTCTACGTTCCAAGGAATAAAATCCTAACCTATTCGATATTTCCCTATAACTCAGGGTCTCCAGACCTGGCAACACCCTTGTAAATTTTCTCTGTATTTTTTCAAACTTATTTACATCTTTCCTATAGGCAGGTGACCAAAACTGCACACAGTACTCACCTAAGTGTAAGAGCTCACCAATGTCTTATACAACTTCAACATTAGCATCCCATCTCCTGGATTCAATACTTTGATTTATAAAGGCCATGCCAGAAATTAGGAGGGCAAAAAGAGGGTGTGAGATAGATCTGGCAGAGAATATGAAAGAGAATCCAAATTGATTCTCCGTGTATAAAAGAGCAAAAGGGTAACAAGAGAAAAAATAGGTTCCATTTAAATGAATATGGTTATCTATGTGTGGGGTCACAGGAGAAACACGAGATGATAAATTCATATTTTTCATCTGTATCTAGTATGGAGAAGGTCTTGAAAGGTAAGACATTAAGAGAAATGAACAAAGCTGTTTTGGAACATATCCACATTATAAAAGGGGAAGGATGTGATAATCTTAAAGCATATTATAGTGGATAAACCCCTGGGATCTTATCAAGTGCATCCTAAGACATTGTGGGAAGAAAGAAGAAGAAGAAGAAAGCCCTTAGCTCTGAGTGAAATCATCGGGACGCCGTCGTGATGGCTTTTTTAGCAGGCTTTCTTAATTTTACGAGGCTGAGTTGCTAGCTTGACGCTCAGCCCGGCACGGATGAAAAGCGTGCAAGGGAACCGGCTGGATTTGACTCGGGAGCCTTCGCTCTGAAGTCTGGCACTGATGCCACTACGCCACCAGCCGGCTAATTGTGGGAAGACAGGGAAGTAATTTCAAAGGCCATGCCAAAGTTATTTGAATCATCTTTAGCCACGGCTGGGGTACTGGATGACTAGCAATTGGCAAATGTGTTTCTTTTATTTACAATGGCATCAACAATCTTTGTATCCTAAACAACAACAAACAAGGTCCTGGAGGATTGGGCAGAAGCCAATGTAGTTCCTTTGTTCAAACAGGGAAATAGGGACAATCTAGGAAATTATAGATAGGCTGGTGAGCCACACAGCAGTGGTAGGAAAGATACTGGAGAGGATTTTCTGGGAGAGGAATTATGTCCATTTGGATTTCCCCCTCCCCCTCCAGCTTTCAAATCCCTTACTCACTCTTCCTTCAGTTAGTCCTGACGAAGGGTCTCGGCCTGAAACGTCGACTGTACCTCTTCCTATAGATGCTGCCTGGCCTGCTGCGTTCACCAGCAACTTTGATATGTGTTGCTCAATTAGGGGAAATCAGCACAGGTTTGGGTGGGGCAGTTCATGTCTTCCAGACTTAACAGAGTTTTTTCAGGAGTTGGCGAAAGTGTTTGACAGGCATGTCATTAACCTGAGAAGAGTGCAAAGAGATATACAAGAATGTTGCCAGGCTCAAGGGCCTGAGGTATACGGAGAGGTTGGCCAGGCTTGGACTTTATTTCTTAGAGGATATGAGACTGAGGTGAGATCCTAAAGAGATATATAAAATCATGAGGAATGTAGAAACGGTGAATACACACAGTCATGGTTCCGTTTGGCTGTTCCCCTTTAACGCTCCTTTCTCCCTGATTGCCTCAATTTCAGCCATTATATTTCCAATTGCTGCTGGTTTACTTAATTACAGTACACCTGGTTTGCATCAGACACTGTGAAATAAGTACGATGGCATCACTACACAGGTTGCCAGTTTGTTGGTCCATTCTCGTGTAATACTTTGTTCTCTTGTCTGACTTGATCCGTTAGTTCTAAGTTTAGTTCCAAGTTCAGCTCTAGTTTCCAGATAGTCCCTGTAAATCCTGTCTCCTTGTCAAACTTCCTCCGGGTTGCTGTTCTATGTCTGTGTCTGCGTCTACGACAGCATCCCCAACTCAGTCGATGTGCCGGTGTCCTGCACTTGGGTTCTCCTCAGTGACCCTGTGCACACTTTCCCAGGGAAGCGGAGCTGAAAACTACTGGGCATAGGTTTAAGAGGAGATCAGAGAGATTTACTTGGGCTCTTCTTCACCCAGAAAGTGGTCCATATGTGGAAGGAGTTGCCAGAGGTAGTGGCTATTGGAGGTGCATTAACACCATTTCAAAGACAGTTGACAGGTATATGGATTGGAAAGATTGAGTGGGTTATGATCTAAACTTGGTAACATAGGACGTGCTTAGTTGGGCAATTGGTCAGCATGAACTAGATGGCCCAAAGAGCCTGTTTCTGTGCTGTAAGATACTGTGACTTTATTATACAAATGAAGAATGACTGCTAAGTACAATGATGGGCAAAGTATGGAAGTGTGTTCCAGTGTATGAACCATAAAACAATAGCAGTCAAGTTAACTAAGTAGTTCAGCAGATGAGCAGGATTTTGGCATTCATTGCAGAGGGTCTGGAAATTAAAAATCAGGAGGTTTGCTGCAATAGTACAGGCTGATGGTGAGGACTCACCTGGAATAGTGCATATGGTTCTGGTCCCCTTACTTAATAAAAGTTTGAAGGCAATACAAAGGAGCATCACCAGGCTGATACCTGAGATGAGAAAGTTATCTTTTGAAGAGATCCAGAATAATTTGGATTATTGCTTTATTGCTTGGAGTTTAGAAGAATGAATGGTAGCCTTCCTCAAACATATTAGATCCTAAGAGGGCTTCATAGGGCAGATATGATGTTTTCCTGATGAGTGTCTCTAATCAAGGGGTCATAACTAAAGATAAGGGGATGATCATTTAAAGCTGAGGTACATAGAAATCTTGTCTCGCAGAGGCTGATGTACCTCTGGAATTCTCTACCCTGGTAGGTGGTGCATGCTGAATCATTTGAAATATTTAGAATAGAGTCATATAAAATATTTGAACGATTAAGAAGGTGGGAGGTATTGAGAAAATGCAGACAGCAAGGATCGGCCATGAGTACATTGAACAGCATGGCAGGATCTGAAAGGATGGATGGGCTGTTCCTTCTCCATTTTCTTGTGTGTTCTTGTGTGATAAAATGTTCATTTTGGATAAACAATTTCTCTGTTCTCTGCAGAGCTGCTTCCCACCTGCTGAATGTTTCCATGACCTTGTTCCACGGTAGATAAGTCAGTACCTGAGGCATCAAGTCATCAGTGGATTGTAGGCATTAATGTGAACACAATGTTACTTGGAAGGCTCAAGAAAGGAAAGTAGGGGATTGAAGTATCCAGTGTTAGAACATAAAATCAAAAGACATAGGAGCAGAAGAAGACCATTCCATCCATTGTGGTTGTTTCACCAAAGATTCACAATCCTCTGGTTAGGGATTTTCTCCTCAGTCCTGCATTGCCGATCCCTTATTTTTGAAGTTGTGACTCCTTGTTCATGACACCCCAGAAAAGGGAACCATCACATTACCATACCTAATGGCAGTGTTGTTTGTTTTAATTGAATCGCCCCACGTTCTTCTAATTTTCAGAGAACTGAGAGAATCACTATTCCTCTTTTTTATCCTAAGGTTGATTGGTTAAAACAAAATTTTCATTATGACCCATGTACCTTCAACTGTCCAGAGCTCTTTACAGATTTCAAAAAGCATTTAGTTACACTTTTGCATTCTGAATTATCTAAACATGAGGAAAAGTGAAGTGCAGGCAAACAGAGTAAAATTTACACCTTTGATAAGACCTGATTAATCGTCAGTTCTTATCATTTTTAATACAAGAGTATTTTATTCTAACTGTTTACACAACGTCTCAGAGCTTCAGCAACAGGGCTGAAAAAGGGAATTCAGCTAAAAGTGTCAGGCTCCGTAAACTTATTTACTTACCACTTGAACAGCTGAGTCTATGATTGTCAAAGGACAATATTAAGCTAATGAATAGTAGAGTGAAGGTATAGTCAAGTGCCAGGGTAAAGGATGAACCTTGACAGCAGCTAAGAAGAGAGGAAATATTAGAACAATTACACCATCTCACAGTGTAAAAGAAACAAGGAACACCTCAGAAGGCTTCTGAGCCTTCAGAGAAAACTAGCAAATGAGAGCAGCAGCCTTTGGTGATGGTGACATATTGAATGGCGGCAATACTAATGAAGCAATGGTATATTGATAATGCAGAAAAACAGTGTCCTGGGGAATGAGTTATTGCTAAAAGGCTGGCTACTAAAATTGAATTACAGAAATGAAGGAACAAAATAACCCAGGAGCAAGCATTTAATGAGGAAGCAATTAACAATGCCATCATAAATATATATCAATCAGCAGCTCAGACTAGGGAAGGGATCCACTGATAGTTATTTGCATTACTTAATGACTAATGAAAATACAATTTTGGAATTGACTTAAAATTCATGGTTGTTGCCTTTAGCAAATATTGAAAGCCTCAGGCAGTTAAAGCAGCCAAATATCCTAAGTAGTTACACTTTAAATTATCTACTAGATCTTATTGAGTGTGAATCATCCTTTCTTTCCCTAAAATCACACTGGTGAAAACTTCTTCTTCCACATTCTGCACTGCTTTAGGAGATAGGAAAGTGATCAAATTAAAAATGGTTACATTTTTCATAAATTTATTTTCTGTTTGCTCCCTCTTTTTTTAATTGTTTCCCTTTCTTTATACATAACCCTAATTCTCCCTCCTAACAACTTTGTTAATTTTTCCATCATAGGCTAAGGTGATCCATAGGTCCCAGATGCACTTTATTGCACCTTTTTCAATTCATGCTCTCAGAAAATACTTACAAAATCTAAATCTGCCTTTACAACTTCCTGTCCTGCAAAATATGTTCCATTGTGTTCTCATAAGCCAAAGATTAATCATAAACTGAGGTACTGACATCACATAAATCTTTGAAACAGGAAACTGTAAGCTATTTTATTTAAATATCTGACAGGGGATTACCAAACCACAGAGTTAATGGGAACCCTGTGATACTTAATCTTTAATCATTGTGTGGTAGTGTGGAATCTCCTTGAGCTAACATAAGTAGATACAGTAAAAAATATTTTAATGTGTTCTATTTATTTTGAAAGCTTTACGGCATTGTGTCGTGAGCAATGTTTCAGATCTGAAATCAAATTTCAAGCAAACATTCCCATCTTTATGCTAGAGATCCAGTTAATTGAGATGTCTTTTATCCTGATTCTCATTGACTTCACTGTTCTGATGTTCCTTGATGCCATGTATAGTTAAACACTTTTCGATGTCAGGAACCATTACTCTTGACTCACTTCTGGAATTTACCTTTGCACCACAGGATAATTGTACATTGTTTGATAAAGCATCCTGTGTCTCCACCCAAGGGTAAGCAACACCGCTTTGTTTCTCAATCTCAGGTGCTTTTGCTGCACCTGTATAACACAAAGGAGTATCGATAACATTAATTATTGCAAAATGTAGGTTCCTACTAAAGCAGAACTGGATAATTCTGTTATGCTAATCACTCAGACAGAAAGTGCAAAACCACATTTCCTAGCATGCAAAAATAAAATGGGAGCAATGATCAACTAATCAGCTGACTTCTGCCCTACAATGAATTTGCACATTTTATGCAACTTGACACCTATTTTAGGAAAGGTGTCAAGGCTCTGGAGAGGGCACAGAAGGGGTTTGCCAGGATGTTGCCTGGATTAGAGGGCATGTGCCCTAACAAGGGGTTGGACAAACTGGGGTGGGTTTCCCTGGAGCAGCAGCAGCTGAGGGAAGATCTGATAGAGGTCTATAAGATTATAAGATCTGATAGAGGTCTATAAGGTTATAAGATCTGATAGAGGTTTATAAGGTTATAAGATCTGATAGAATTTTATAAGATTATAAGATCCGATAGAGGTCTATAAGATTATAAGATCTGATAGAGGTCAATAAGGTTATACAATCTGACAGAGGTCTATAAGATTATAAGATCTGATAGAGGTCTATAAGGTTATAAGATCTGATAGAGGTCTATGAGGTTATACGATCTGATAGAGGTCTATAAGATTATAAGATCTGATAGAGGTCTACAAGGTTATAAGATCTGATAGAGGTTGATAAGGTTATAAGATCTGATAGAGATCTATAAGGTTATAAGATCTGATAGAGGTCTATAATGGTTGGGGGGTGGGAATCAAATTAAAGAGGCTAGGCGTGGGGAGGTTAGTTCACAACAGGGGGATGGGAACCAGTGCAGAGAGACAGAGGGGTGTAAAGTGAGGGTAGAAGCAAAAAGTACTAAGGAGAAAAGTAAAAGTGGCAGGCCAACAAATCCAGGGCAAGCATTAAAAAGGGCCACTTTTCAGCATAATTGTATAAGGGCTAAGAGAGTTGTAAAAGAGCGCCTGAAGGCTTTATGTGTCAATGCAAGGAGCATTCGTAATAAGGTGGGTGAATTGAAAGTGCAGATTGTTATTAATGATTATGATATAGTTGGGATCACAGAGACATGGTTCCAGGGTGACCAGGGATGGGAGCTCAACGTTCAGGGATATTCAATATTCAGGAGGGATAGACATGAAGGAAGGGGAGGTGGGGTGGCGTTGCTGGTTAAAGGAGAGATTAACGCAATAGAAAGGAAGGACATAAGCCGGGAAGATGTGGAATCGATATGGGTAGAGCTGCGTAACACTAAGGGGCAGAAGACGCTGGTGGGAGTTGTGTACAGGCCACCTAACAGTAGTAGTGAGGTCGGAGATGGTATTAAACAGGAAATTAGAAATGTGTGCAATAAAGGAACAGCAGTTATAATGGGTGACTTCAATCTACATGTAGATTGGGTGAACCAAATTGGTAAAGGTGCTGAGGAAGAGGATTTCTTGGAATGTATGTGGGATGGTTTTTTGAACCAACATGTCGAGGAACCAACTAGAGAGCAGGCTATTCTGGACTGGGTTTTGAGCAATGAGGAAGGGTTAATTAGCGATCTTGTCGTGAGAGGCCCCTTGGGTAAGAGTGACCATAATATGGTGGAATTCTTCATTAAGATGGAGACTGACATAGTTAATTCAGAAACAAAGGTTCTGAACTTAAAGAGGGGTAACTTTGAAGGTATGAGACGTGAATTAGCTAAGATAGACTGGCAAATGACACTTAAAGGATTGACGGTGGATATGCAATGGCAAGCATTTAAAGGTTGCATGGATGAACTACAACAATTGTTCATCCCAGTTTGGCAAAAGAATAAATCAAGGAAGGTAGTGCACCCGTGGCTGACAAGAGAAATTAGGGATAGTATCAATTCCAAAGAAGAAGCATACAAATTAGCCAGAGAAAGTGGCTCATCTGAGGACTGGGAGAAATTCAGAGTTCAGCAGAGGAGGACAAAGGGCTTAATTAGGAAGGGGGAAAAAGATTATGAGAGAAAACTGGCAGGGAACATAAAAACGGACTGTAAAAGCTTTTATAGATATGTAAAAAGGAAAAGACTGGTAAAGACAAATGTAGGTCCCCTGCAGACAGAAACAGGTGAATTGATTATGGGGAGCAAGGACATGGCAGACCAATTGAATAATTACTTTGGTTCTGTCTTCACTAAGGAGGACATAAATAATCTTCCAGAAATAGTAGGGGACAGAGGGTCCAGTGGGATGGAGGAACTGAGCGAAATACATGTTAGTAGGGAAGTGGTGTTAGGTAAATTGAAGGGATTGAAGGCAGATGAATCCCCAGGGCCAGATGGTCTGCATCCTAGAGTGCTTAAGGAAGTAGCCCAAGAAATAGTGGATGCATTAGTGATAATTTTTCAAAACTCGTTAGATTCTGGACTAGTTCCTGAGGATTGGAGGGTGGCTAATGTAACTCCACTTTTTAAAAAAGGAGGGAGAGAGAAACTGGGGAATTATAGACCGGTTAGCCTAACGTCGGTGGTGGGGAAACTGCTGGAGTCAGTTATCAAGGATGTGATAACAGCACATTTGGAAAGCGGTGAAATGATCGGACAAAGTCAGCATGGATTTGTGAAAGGAAAATCATGTCTGACGAATCTCATAGAATTTTTTGAGGATGTAACTAGTAGAGTGGATAGGGGAGAACCAGTGGATGTGGTATATTTGGATTTTCAAAAGGCTTTTGACAAGGTCCCACACAGGAGATTAGTGTGCAAACTTAAAGCACACTGTATTGGGGGTAAGGTATTGGTGTGGGTGGAGAATTGGTTGGCAGACAGGAAGCAAAGAGTGGGAATAAACAGGACCTTTTCAGAATGGCAGGCGGTGACTAGTGGGGTACCGCAAGGCTCAGTGCTGGGACCCCAGTTGTTTACAATATATATTAATGACTTGGATGAGAGAATTAAATGCAGTATCTCCAAGTTTGCGGATGACACGAAGCTGGGTGGCAGTGTTAGCTGTGAGGAGGATGCTAAGAGGATGCAGGGTGACTTGGATAGGTTGGGTGAGTGGGCAAATTCATGGCAGATGCAATTTAATGTGGATAAATGTGAAGTTATCCACTTTGGTGGCAAAAATAGGAAAACAGATTATTATCTGAATGGTGGCCGATTAGGAAAAGGGGAGGTGCAACGAGACCTGGGTGTCATTATACACCAGTCATTGAAAGTGGGCATGCAGGTACAGCAAGCGGTGAAAAAGGCGAATGGTATGCTGGCATTTATAGCGAGAGGATTCGAGTACAGGAGCAGGGAGGTACTACTGCAGTTGTACAAGGCCTTGGTGAGACCACACCTGGAGTATTGTGTGCAATTTTGGTCCCCTAATCTGAGGAAAGACATCCTTGCCATAGAGGGAGTACAAAGAAGGTTCACCAGATTGATTCCTGGGATGGCAGGACTTTCATATGAAGAAAGACTGGATGAACTGGGCTTGTACTCGTTGGAATTTAGAAGATTGAGGGGAGATCTGATTGAAACGTATAAGATCCTAAAGGGATTGGACAGGCTAGATGCAGGAAGATTGTTTCCGATGTTGGGGACCTCCAGAACAAGGGGCCACAGTTTGAGGATAGAGGGGAAGCCTTTTAGGACCGAGATTAGGAAAAACTTCTTCACACAGAGAGTGGTGAATCTGTGGAATTCTCTGCAACAGGAAACAGTTGAGGCCAGTTCATTGGCGATATTTAAGAGGGAGTTAGATATGGCCCTTGTGGCTACGGGGGTCAGGGGGTATGGAGGGAAGGCTGGGGCGGGGTTCTGAGTTGGAGGATCAGCCATGATCATAATAAATGGCGGTGCAGGCTCGAAGGGCCGAATGGCCTACTCCTGCACCTATTTTCTATGTTTTTATGTTTCTATAAGGTTAAAAGATCTGATAGAGGTCTATAAGATTATAAGATCTGATAGAGGTCTATAAGATTATACGATCTGATAGAGATCTATAAGATTATAAGATCTGATAGAGGTCTATAAGGTTATACGATCTGATAGAGGTCTATAAGATTATAAGATCTGATAGAGGTCTGTAAGGTTATACGATCTGACAGAGGTCTATAAGATTATAAGATCTGATAGAGGTCTATAAGGTTATAAGATCTGATAGAGGTCTATAACGTTATAAGATCTGATAGAGGTCTATGAGGTTATGCGATCTGATAGAGGTTGATAAGGTTATAAGATCTGATAGAGGTCTATAAGGTTATAAGATCTGATAGAGGTCTATAAGATTATAAGATCTGATAGAGGTCTATAAGATTATAAGATGTGATAGAGATTTATAAGATTATAAGATCTGATAGAGATTTATAAGGTTATAAGATCTGATAGAGGTTTATAAGATTATAAGATCTGATAGAGATTGATAAGGTTATAAGATCTGATAGAAGTTTATAAGATTATAAGATCTGATAGAGGTCTATAAGGTTATAAGATCTGATAGAGGTCTATAAGGTTATAAGATCTGATAGAGGTCTATAATATTATAAGATCTGATAGAGGTCTATAAGGTTATAAGATCTGATAGAGGTCTATAAGGTTATAAGATCTGATAGAAGTTTATAAGATTATAAGATCTGATAGAGGTCTATAAGTTTATAAGATCTGATAGAGGTCTATAAGGTTATAAGATCTGATAGAGGTCTATAAGATTATAAGATCTGATAGAGGTCTATAAAGTTATAAGATCTGATAAAGGTCTATAAGATTATAAGATCTGATAGAGGTCTATAAGGTTATAAGATCTGATAGAGGTCTATAAGGTTATAAGATCTGATAGAAGTTTATAAGATTATAAGATCTGATAGAGGTCTATAAGGTTATAAGATCTGATAGAGGTCTATAAGGTTATAAGATCTGATAGAGGTCTATAAGATTATAAGATCTGATAGAGGTCTATAAGGTTATAAGATCTGATAGAGGTCTATAAGATTATAAGATCTGATAGAGGTTGATAAGGTTATAAGATCTGATAGAGGTCTATAAGATTATAAGATCTGATAGAGGTCTATAAGGTTATAAGATCTGATAGAGGTTTATGAGGTTATAAGATCTGATAGAGGTTTATAAGATTATAAGATCTGATAGAGGTTTATAAGATTATGAAAGGCATAGGCAGAGCAGACAGGTGGTATTTTTCCCCAGGTTGAAATAGCTAATAACAGTGGGTATACATTTAAGGTGAGAGGGGTTAAGTTCAAAGGAGATGTGAGGGGCAAGTGTTTTTTACACAGACACTGGTTGGTGCCTGCAATATGCTCACCAGGTGGTGAAAGAAGCAGACACATTGGGGAGTTTTAAGAGACCTTTACATATGTGCAAGACTGTGAGGGAAATAGAAGGATATGGACACTGTGTAGGCAGAAGTTTTGTTGACCATTTAATTACTAATTTAATTAGTCTGGCACAACACTGTGGGCTGAAGTGTTTCTTGTTCCTGTGCTGTACTCTTCTTTGCTCTAATGCTGTACGCACTCTCTAGATGGCTATTCAGATACACTGCCAATATCAGTGGTTAATGAGTTTCAGAATTTAGATCCAGAGAAGGAACAGCAATATCTTTCTCTTTCAGGTAACGTGGAACTTCAAGGGGACCTTGTAGAAATGAGATCAATATTCCTCCTGCTTCTGACTTTTGCCTTGGAGTCAGATGGTGAGCTGCTTGCAGTGGGGCGGTACCTCGTTAACCCTTAAGACCCACTTGGCAGTGTGTTGTCCAAGGAAGGTTTACATTCACACCATGAACAACATCCTGCTTTTCCTGGATGTGGTGGTGATTACTGTTACCTCAACTGTTACTGTTCCTGTGTTTCTTTTGTGATCCTGAGTTCATCATTTTCAGCTCAACTGACAGTAGACGGTACCTTGCTTTGGGGAGTACAGTGCTCTGTACATTTCGATCCATTTGCAACAGGCATTTTAACTCTTTGATGTTGACAATATTTGTTTTGTTTCTTCAGCAACACCCATAACATTTACCATAGAGACCGCGGGACAAAAACGTTGCATACGGTATCTGAAAATGTGGCTCATCACAAACATTGCACAGGTGTGCATGCAGTGTCATGGTGTGAACTTATCTGCACATTTCCACATTTGTCTCACCCAGTGAGAATAATTATTACTTTTTTTGCTTTTATTCAGTGTCACTGTACTACGTTCAATACCATAACTTTACAACAACTTCACAAAAGGATATTGGTCCCCCTTAGGAATCTTTTCACTAGTTTCATAAAGAACAGAGTTGGTAGCAGCAAATCATGTTCACCAGTATTATTTCTATGTCCACTCTTTACCAACATTACTGCTGTTCCGAGAGAGGTGAACTTTAAACTAAGACACTGCTCTGCAAGGGACAGCATTTAAACGGGATGCTTTTTTTGCAGCTGCCTGCATGGTCACGTAACAGAGGCAGAAGCATCAACAGAACTTCTTTCAGTGAAGTTGGTAACTGCTTAACAAACCTAGTATCTGATACTGTAATATATCAAGACTCATACCATGTTTCTTAATGGCTTATGCGCAAGGTGCCCCAATTATTTTCTTTCTGAGAGGGTTGCGAATGCTTTTTGTTATACCATTTTTTCCCATAATATTCCGCTGCTGTTGGATGAATCAAAGGTGGGGGCAAATTGGCATTTAGGAGGAAAATTGATAATCTGGTACCAGATTATTCCCTCAACTTTCCCCTACCACAACAACCTCTCACTCAACATCATCAAAACCAAAGAGGCAATTTTCGACTACAGAATGAGGGACCCAGAAGTCTGTAAGCCAGTCCTCATTAGGGGATCAGAGGCGGAGACCGTCAGTGGCTTTCAGTTCCTTGGTAAAATTATCATAGGAACTGCCCAGGAATCAACATGTAAATGCCACCACAAAGAACGAAAGACAATGCCTCGACTTTCTTAGAGGGTTTGCGTAGATTTGGCATGTAACAAAAAACTTCGACGAACTTCTATAGTGGAGAGTATCCTAACTGCATCACAGTATGGAATCACTAAAGCCCAGGAATGGAAAATATTATAGAATGTGGTGGATGCAGCCCAGTCCATCTCAGGAAAAGCTCTGCCCACTATTGAGCACATCTACAAGGAGTGCTGCCACAAGAAAAGCACCATCCCACATCAAAGACCCCCAAGATCCAGGCCATGCTAATACCATCAGGCAGGAATTACAGAACCCTTAGGTTCCACACCACCAGGTTCAGAAACAGTGTTTACACAACAATCATCGGGCTCCTGATCTGGCATGGATAATTTCACTGACCACAACTGTGAACTGATTGTGCGATCTACAGCAACACACACAAAATGCTGGAGGAACTCGGCACACCAGGCAGCATCTGTGGAAAAGAGTACAATCAATGTTTCGGGCCAAGACCCTTCATAAGTCCTGATGAAGGGTCTCAGCCCAAAACGTCAACTGTACTCTTTTGGTGAACATTGACGCCAAGTTCTCATTTAGCATCCCACCATATCCTCCACTTGGCCAGCTGGTGGCGTAGTGGCATCAGCGCCGGACTTCGGAGTGAAGGCTCCCGAGTTCGAATCCAGCTGGCTCCTTTGCATGTTTTCCGTCCGTGCTGGGTTGAGCGTCGAACTAGCAACTCGGCCTTGTAAAAATAAGAAAGCCTACTAGAAAAACGCCATCAAATGATGGCGTCCCGATGACTCCACTCGGACTTAGAGCTTTCTTCTTCATATCCTCCACTTCTGTACACTTGTTCACTACATCCTCCACCTCTGTATCCTCAAGTGGTTATACCTTCCCCCAGGTTATGACCTTGCCCTTATGTATAGAATGCTATGAAATGATGAGAAGGGAGAGATTTACTAGGAAGCTGGGGGGAGCTTTTTTTTTTATCCAAAGAGTGGTCTGTATGTGGAATGAGCTGCCAGAGGAAGTGGTTGTTGCAGGTACATTGACAACATTTCAAAGACACTTGGCAGGTACGTGGATAGGAAAGATTCAGTGGGTTTTGAGCCAAGCTCGGTAACATGAGACGTGCTTAATTAGGCAACTTGATTGGCATGCACCATTGAGCTGAAGAGTCTGTTTCTCTGCTGTATGGCACTGTGACTTTATTATTATATAAATGGAGAAAGACTGCTAAGTATCATGAAGGACAAAGTACAGAGGGTTCTAGGTGTTCTGGTGTATGAACCCCCACTAAATAATAGCAGGCAAGTCCAATAATTAGTTAGGAAGGTAAGCAGCCTTTTGGCCTTCATTGCAAATCAGGAGGTTTGCTGCATTTGTACAGGGCGATGCTGAAGACCCACTTGGAATAATGCTTATGATTCTGGTCTCCTTACCTGAAAGAGAAGAGGATAACTAGGGAGAAGGTACCATTCAAGGATAAAGGGGGGATCGCTTGTTTGGTTGCAGAGAATGTGAGTGAGGTACTTCACAAGTACTTTGCTTCAGTATTAACCAAGGAAAGAATATGGAGGATCAGAAGGTCAGTGATGAGCGTATAAATACATTAAAGCATTTAGAGGTCAAGGAAGAGGAAGTGTTGGGCTTCCTAATGAGAATTAATGTAATTAAGTCCCCAAGGCCTAATCGGATTTACCCAGGTTAATGAAGGAGGCAAAGGACAAGATTGCTGGGCCATTGGCCAGTATCTTTATGTACTGTCTAGCCACAGGCAAGGTCTCAGAGGACTGCTGAGTTGGCTAACGTTGTACCTCTATTTAAGAAGGGAACAAGGGAAAATCCTGGGAACTATAGACCCTTGAGTCTTGCATCAGATATAGGGAAATTGCTGGAGAAAATTCTTAGGGATAGGATATATGAGCATTTGGAAATCCATGGCATAGTTAAGGAGAGCCAGCATGGCTTTGTACAGGGCAGGTCGTGCCTTACCAACTTGACTGAGTTTTTTTGACAAGGTGACAAGAGAGATTGATGAGGCTAGGGCTGTGGATGTTGTCTACATGGATTTTAATAAGGCGTTTGACAAAGTCCCTCATTGGAGGCTGATCCAGAAGTACGTTTGCAGATGATACCAAGATTGGTCGAGTTGTGGATAGCGTAGAAGACTGGCAAAGAATACAGCACGATATGGATCAGCTGCAGATATGGGCAGAGAAATGGCAGATGGAGTTTAGTCCAGATAAATTTGAGGTATTGCACCTTGCTAGGGCAAATGCAAAGAGGCAGTACACTGTTAAGAGCAAGGTCCTTAACAGTTTTGCTGAGCAGAGAGATCTTGGGGTCCAAGTTCATAGCTCCTTGAAAGTTGCTACACAGGTCAGTAAGGTGGTTAAGAAGGCTAATAAAATGCTTGCTTTTATTAGTTGAGGCATTGAGTTCCAAAGTCAAGTGATTATGTTGCAGCTTTATAGATCTTTAATTAGGCCACATCTGGAGTATTGCAAACAGTTCTGATCATTCCACTACAGGAAGGATGTTGAGGCTTTGGAGAGGGTGCAGAAGAGGCTTACCAGGATGCTGTCAGGTTTAGAGGGCGTGTGATATCATGAGCGGCTGGATAATCTTGGGTTGTTTTTTCTGGACTGCTAGATGCTGAGAGGTGATCTGATAGAGGTTTACAAGATTATGAGAGGTAGGTTCAAAGGGGATGTGAAAGGTAAATTTTTTACTCAGAGAGTGGTGGAATGTGCTGCTTGGCATGATGGTACATTGGAGGCCTTTAAGGGACACTTGGACAGGCACATGGATGTAAGGAAGATGGAGGGATATGGACATGGCGTAGGTAGGACAGATTAGTGTTTGGGTGTTTTTGATTGGCTTTTCAGCTGGTTCTGCACAATGTTGTGGGTCAAACAGCCTGCTGTACTGTGCTCTTCCATGCTCTATGTTCCATGCAATACAATGAGAATCACCAGGCTACTTCCTGAGATTAGAAAGTTGCCCTTTGAAGAGATCCTGAATAATTTGGGCTTTTGCTTGCAGTTTAGAAATAATATGAGGTGCCTTTTCTCAAAAATATTAGATCCTAAGGAAATTTGACAGGGCCGATGTTCATACAAGTGGTCTCTAATCAGGAGTCTTAACTGAGGATAAGGGGATGGTCATTTCAAACTGAGCTACAATAAAATTTCTTCTTGTAGATGCCGGTGAAATTCTGGAATTCTCTGCCTTGCAGGTGGTGGAAGCTGAATTATTTGAAGTATTTCAAGTGGTGTTCATTAAATATTGGAAGATTGAGAAATAGGGCAGCAGAAGAAATGCAGCCAGCTGAAATCAGCCATGATTAAATTGAATGGCATGGCAGGATCTGAAGGCACGGATGGACTGTTCCTGTTCCATTTTCTTGTGTGTTCTTGTGTGATAAGATGTTCATTTTGGATAAACCAATTTCTCTGTTCTCTGCAGAGCTACTTCCCACCTGCTGAATGTTCCCATGATCTTGTTCCAAGGTGGATAAACCAGTACCTGAGACATAAACACATCAGTGGCTTGCACAAGCCCTTTACTGTGAATGCACATAAATAGTGCAAACATAAGGAATAATGAAGTAGTGCTCATGGCTTCATGGACTTTTCAGAAACTTGATGACGGAGGGGAAGATGCTCTTGAATTGTTGACTGTGGGTCTTCAGGTTCCTGTACCTCCTCCTGGTGGTGGTACCAAGAAGAGGGTGTATTCTGGATGGCGGGAGTCCGTAATGATGGATGCCACTTTCCCGACACACCACTTCTTGAGGATGTCCTTGACGATGGGGAGAGTTGTGCTAGTGATGGAGCTGGTTGAGTCTATGATCCTCTGCAGCTCCTTCAGATCCTGTGCATTGGAGCCTTCAAACCAGGCTGTGATGCACCTGGGCGTCTGGTTGCTCTCCACTGTATATCAATAGAAATATACAACTCTCTCAGGTGACATACCAAACCTCCACAAACTCCTAATGTAGAGCTGCTGCCATATCTTCTTCGAATTGTTTCAGTGTCCTGGGCCCATGAAAGTTCCTTGGAGCATTGTCACCAAGGTAATTAGCCAAAGTAATTGCATTTTAAATTATATAATCATTTTTAATGAGTATGAATCACCACTTCTTGCCCCCCAAAGAGAATAATATTTATAGAACCTTCCTCTTCCATGTTTTCACTGCTTTGGAAAATATAAAAATTATCAAATTAAAAATCTCTGAATTTTACAATAATGTATTTTAAGTTTGCTCCATCTATTTTATTTAGAGTCATACAGTTACAGAACACTTCGGCACAGAAATGGGCCGATCTAGTCCATGCCAAACTATTATTCTCCCTAGTCCCATCGATCTGCACCTGGATCATAGCCCTCTGTACCCTTCCATCCATGTATACGTCCAAACTTCTCCTAATTGTTGAAGTTGAACCCGCATCCACCACTTCCACTGCCAGCTTGCTCCACACTCACCACCCACTGAGTGAAGAAGGTCCCCCTCCTGTTCCCCTTAAGCATTTCAATTTTCATTATTAACCCAGAACCTCTCGTTCTAGTCTCATGCTTCCTCACTGAAAAAAAAACCCAATATACTGTACACCCCTCATAATTTTGTACACCTCTATCAAACCTCCCCTTATTCTCCTACACTCTAGCTCCAGCCTGCTCACTATGTAAGTCCTACCCTGGTTTGTCCTCTCAAAGTGCAATATCTCACACCTGTAAGCATTAAATTCCATCTGCTATTTTTCAGCCTATATTCCTGCTATCATGCTAACCAGTGAGATAAAAACTGACTGGAAAACCACAATTCCTAGCGAAAGTTTAATGGGAACAATTAACATCTAATCATCCAGTTTTGGCTTTGGGGAGAACTTTCACACTTCAAGCAATTTGACACAATGCTGTAAGCACCCTATAGATATTTAATCAAGCTTTGGTAGCCTTCCTTGCTGTCCACTACCTACCTCTCATCTTGGTGTCATCCACATATTTGTTGGTCCAATTTACTACACATCCAAATCATTGATAATGATGACAAATAACAAAGGGCCTAATACCAATTCCTGTGGTATACCACTAGTTACAGTCCTCCAGAGAGAGAGGCAACTTTATAGCACTGGCTTCTCCCGCAATGCCAGTGTCTAATTTGATTTACTACTTGTTGAATGGCGTTAGACACAGACACTGAAGTACTAGGAACAGGACTAGGATACAGGGAGAGGACTAGGACATGGACACGAAAACCGGGAACCCGGAACAGGACTGGACAAGAGAGCTAGGAGCCCCGGCTTGGACTCCGAGTCAGAGACTGGACAAGGACCCAGGACCTGGGTCTTGCCTCTGGCTCAGACCCCAGAACTAGGCAAGGTCAGGACTCTGCTGGCAGGCAGGACAAGGCTGGAGTCTTCAGACTTGAGGCGAGGCTGGAGACCAGAGACTTGAGGCGAGGCTTGAGACCAGAGGCTTAAAACTAGAGGCTTGAGGCGAGGCTTGGCTAGAGGCTTGGGGTCTTGAAGCTCCTCCTGGGCAGGGCGCAGTACTCCTAGCCAGGGCACGGTACTCCTGGGCAGGGCGCAGATCACCTGGGCAGGGCATGGATCTCCACCCGACGGAGGCAAGGGACAGGAAGGGACAGAACCCACCGCAGGGTAACGGCAATCTGGCCTGGCTTACCCGTCGGAGGCAAGGGACAGGAAGGGACATAGATACAGGGTGGCTCCAAGACAAGACTTCAGGTGAGATGAGGCGAGAATTACTGGCAAGACAAGGCTAGGCTCCAGACGAGGAAACAGAAGGCAGGGGCAGGGATACAAGGAGTAAGGACAAGAACAATCCAGCCGCCATGCCCTGGTCTCTGAAGGTAATTATGCAGCCAGCCCCAAAGGGAATCAGCTGCCTCAATTAGTGCCCAACAGGAACAGAAACAGGGTAGGCAGGAAAACCTGGAGCAAGGGTCGATGGACCGGGCCATGAAGCAGAATGCGGACTTCACGGACCAGACCATGACATGAACTTGCTAAACTCCATGTAGACAACATCCATTATCTTTCTTTCATTAACTTTCCTGGTAACTTCTTCAAGAAAAACTTTGTAAAAATTCATTGTTTCTCTCTCTTTATTCTTGACCTGACACTGAATTTGTCCTCAAATTCACCCTCCTAACTCCATCCATTTTCTAAACTTGTTGGTTAAGATGATCCGTTGCATCTTTTTATATCTTTTCTGTTGTTTTCGTTATGCCTGTTACAATCTGTGCTTTCAGGAAATACTTCTGAAATCTAAATCTGCCTTTACAAGCCGTTCTCCTGCAAAATAAGTGGCTTGTGTTCTCATGATCCAAAGATTACACGCAAGCTCTCAGAAATAGATGAGATGTTATCTATAGTTAAATGTCAAGAACATATCGCAATGCAGGATAATTGCAATATGTCTGGAAAAGCATTCTAGGCCTCCTCCCAAAGATTAGCATCACAACTTTGTTTCTCAATCCCTGCTCCTGTTGCTGTACCTGAATAACACACACAGGATATTTATAACATTAACTATTGATAAACTGCTTGTAATTTATAAGTTACCACAAGGCAGAACAGGGTAATTCTACCATGCTAACCACCAAGATAAAAACTGGAAAACCACAATTCCTGGCTACAAAATTCATGTAAATTTTAATGGGAACAATTATCATCTAATCATCCAGTTTTGGCTTTGGGGAGAACTTGCACACTTCACGCAATTTGATACAATTCTGTAAGCACCCTATAGATATTTAATTAGGCACTGCCAATATCAATGACTAAGGAGTTTCAGGATTTAGGCCTGTGCCAATAAAGAAACAGCAATATATTTCTAATTCAGGATAGTGGGCAACCTTAAGGGAATTTGTAGGAAATAGAACAATATTCACCCACCCACCGCCCAGCCGATACTGATTTTTGCCTTGAAAGTGTCGAAAAGATTTTAGAGTCAGATGGTGAGTCCCTTGCAGAGGGGCAGCACCTCATTTACTTTTAATACCCGCTTCTCTGTGTGTTGTCCAAGGAAGGTTTCCACTTACAAAATGAGCAACAATTTGCAATTTCTGAATGTGGTGGTGTTTACTTTTACATCAACCATGGTTCCTCTGTTTCTTTGTTATCTTGAGGATTTTCATTACAGCTCACCTTACAGTAGACAGTGCCTTGCTTTGAAGACTGTAATATCTATGGAAAAGAGTACACAGTCTAGGAATCCTGATGAAGGATTTTGGCCCTAAATAGCAACTGTTTACTCTTCCTCATAGATGCTGCCTGGCCTGCTGAGTTTCTCCAACATTTTGTGTGTTTTGCTTTGGATTTCCAGCAACTGCAGATTTTTTCATGTTTTTGAAGACTGCAATGCTCTAGGCAAGCTATGTGTTTATCACTGTAAAGTTAGACCTATTTGTGAAAATGATTTTAACGGTTTGCTGTTTGAGCTTGGTCAGCAAAGTCCAAAACATGTTCCTTAGCGATTGCAGGATGCTACCATAACATGAGTTGTTGCCAACTCAAGGTCATCACAAACCTAGCCTGAACCATACAGTACGTATGCAATGGTCTGGGAGTGTGTGGCTTCCTTCACATGTTTCCACTTTTGTAACACACAATGGAAGAACAATGTCTTACTTTACTGGAGCTTTGGTTTTATCAAACGTCATTGTTATGAATACTATGTTCAAGTGGGGAGGAGGAGAAGATGGCGGCGCGAGGCAGCACGTGCGGCCACTTTGGTGGTGATGTCTGTTATTTGTCAAGTAGGGAATCGTGCACAATTCTGATTTGATGGAGACGGATGTGAGAGTACGGAGGAACATCTGGAGAAACTTCTGAAATGCCTGCTTCGTTGCCACTGTTACTGTGTGGTCCGGAATCTCCGGAGGAGAAGGCCCTGAATCCTCGGCTTTGCTTGTTTCAGCGGCCGGGCAATGTAGAAGGTGCTTGGCAGAGGATGGCACTCGGGAGGCTGTATCGGAGGGGCTGGTCGGAGGCTCGAAGTTTTTGGACGGATGGACTCAGTCTCGGCTGTGGTCGGGTGCTTCCAACACATCGGCAGTTGTCGGTACCTGGAGGTTTATGGCAGAGAGAGTTTCTCCCTTCTGCCGCCTGCTATTGGGACTATCGGGAGTTGATCGACTCGGGACTTTGAGACTTTTTTTTACCGTGCCCATGGTCTGTTCTTTATCAAATTATGGTATTGCTTTGCACTGCTGTAACTATATGTTATAATTATGTGGTTCTGTCAGTGTTAGTCTTTGGTTTGTCCTGTTTTTCTGTGATATCACTCTGGAGGAACATTGTATCATTTCTTAATGCATGCATGCATTTCTAAATGACAATAAACGAGGACTGAGTGTTCTCATAATCTAAATCTAATCTAAGACCTTATCTTTACAAAAACTTCACAAGAGGATATTGTTCACCCTTGTGTGAATATTTCCACTTGTTTCATAAAGGAGAGAGATAGTAGCTACCAAATATATGTCTCATGTTCACGGACATTGTTGTTATGTCCACTGCCTACTAACAATACTACTCTTCTTAGCAAGAACTTCACGTTAGGTCACTATTCTGCATGTGACAATATCTAAACTGGAGCAACACACACAAAATGCTGGAGGAACTCAGCAGGTCAGGCAACATCTATGGAAAAGAGTACAGTCGATGTTTCGGGCTGAATAAAAACTGAGGAGTAAGTTTACAAGGAAGGTGGAGGGGAGAGAGAAACAGGCTGGAGGAACAACATCTTACATTCCATTTGGGTCGCCCCCAACCTGATGGCATGAACATTGATTTCTCAAACTTCCAGCAATGCCCCCCACCCCTCCTCTCCTTCACCATTTCCCATCCCCTTTTCCCTCTCTCACGCTATCTCCTTGCCCACCCGTTGCCGCCCTCTGGTGCTCCACCCCACTTTTCTTTCTTAAATGTCCTTCTGTCTCTTTCAGCAATCAACTTCCCAGCTCTTTACTTCATCCCACTCCCTTCAGGTTTCACCTATTACCTTGTGTTTCCCTCTCCCCTCCTCTACCTTTTAAATCTACTCCTCAGCTTTTATTCTCCAATCCTGTCAAAGGGTTTCAGCCTGAAATGTCGACTGTACTCTTTTCCATAGATGCCGCCCGGCCTGTTGAGCTCTCCCAGCATTTTGTGTGTTGCTCCGATTTCCAGCATCTGCAGATTTTCTCTTGTTTGTGATTGAATATCTAAACCCGGATGTTTTTCTACAGTTGCCTGCATGGTCATGTAACAGAGACAGTGGCCAAGGCATCAGCAGAATTTCTTTCACACAATGAACAGCAGTATCTGGTATCACAATATATCAAAAGTCTTAACCACTTTTGCGCAACATGCCCCAACGAATTTCTGTCTACTAGAGGATTTCAAATGTTTCTTTTTCTTTTTCCAATGTTTTTATTAATTATATTTTATTTAATCTAGAATGCTTATTTTTCCATACATAAAGAGGTATAATAGACTCAAGAGAATCAAAAAAAGATTTAGGAATAAAAACTGGCAATGCTTGAAAAAGATATATAAATTTAGGTAATATATTCATTTTGATAGTGTTAATTTGACCAATCAGCGATAATGAAAGAGGTGACTAATTTAATAGTATCCTTTTTACGTGATTCAATAGGGTAAGAAAATTTTCTTTAAATAGACTTTATAGTTTTTAGTGATTGTTACACCTAAGTAAGTAAATCGGTTTCTTACAATTTTAAAAGGAAGGTTAGAATTTGTTGGTATCAAATTATTCAAAGGGAAAAGTTAACTTTTATGTAGGTTTAATTTATAACCTGAGAACTGGCTAAAACAGGAGAGTAAAGAAAGCACATGGGGTGATGAAGTCTCAACATTAGAAATAAATAGCAGCAGATCATTAGCGTACAGCAAGACTTTATGAATAGTGTCTCTCTTTAAAATATTGGTGATATCATTAGATTCTCTAAAGGCAATGACTAAGGGTTCTAAGGCCAGATCGAAAGCAAAGGTCTCAATGGACAGCCTTGTCTAGTGCCACGTTGAAGCTTAAATGGTTTGGAATTATGAGAATTAGTGATAACCCCAGTGGAAGGAACTAAATAAAGTAATTTAACCCATTGAATGAAATTAGGTCCAAAACTGAATTTTTCTAAAGTTTTAAATAAATAATTCCATTCAATTCCGTCAAAAGCTTTCTCAGCATCTAGGGATACCACACATTCTGATAACATGTTAGAAGGAGAGTAAATAACATTTAATAACCAACGAATATTAAAGTGAGAATATCGATTTTTGATCAATCCGGTTTGGTTGTCAGAAATGACAGATGGTAAAATATTTTCAGTCCAATGGGCCAAAACTTTAGATAGGATCTTAGTATCAATATTAAGTAAAGAAATTGGGCTATAAGAAGAACATTCAGTTGGATCCTTATTCTTTTTATGAATAAGTGAAATGGAAGCCTCATAAAAAGATTGAGGGAGTCTGCCCGACTTGAATGAATCTGAAAAACTGAACATAAATGAGGTATAAGCAGTGAGGAAAAGAACTTGTAAAACTCTCCAGAAAATCCATCTGGACCCGGAGCTTTCCTCAAATGTAATGAGCGCACAGCCTCAACAATTTCCTCAAAAGAAATAGGTTGTTCCAACAACATACATCAAAGTTGCTGGTGAACGCAGCAGGCCAAGCAGCATCTATAGGAAGAGGCGCAGTCGACGTTTCAGGCCGAGACCCTTCGTCAGGACTAACTGAAGGAAGAGTGAGTAAGGGATTTGAAAGCTGGAGGGGGAGGGGGAGATGCAAAATGATAGGAGAAGACAGGAGGGGGAGGGATAGAGCCGAGAGCTACACATGCCCTTACACTTCCTCCCTTACCACCATTCAGGGCCCCAAACAGTCCTTCCAGGTGAGGCATCACTTCACCTGTGAGTCGACTGGGGTGATATACTGCGTCCGGTGCTCCCGATGTGGCCTTTTATATATTGGTGAGACCCGACGCAGACTGGGAGACCGCTTTGCTGAACATCTACGCTCTGTCCGCCAGAGAAAGCAGGATCTCCCAGTGGCCACACATTTTATTCCACATCCCATTCCCATTCTGACATGTCTATCCACGGCCTCCTCTACTGTAAAGATGAAGCCACACTCAGGTTGGAGGAACAACACCTTATATTCCGTCTGGGTAGCCTCCAACCTGATGGCATGAACATTGACTTCTCTAACTTCCGCTAAGGCCCCACCTCCCCCTCGTACCCCATCTGTTACTCATTTTTATGCACACATTCTTTCTCTCACTCTCCTTTTTCTCCCTTTGTCCCTCTGAATATACCTCTTGCCCATCCTCTGGGTCACCCCCCCCCCCCGTCTTTCTTCCCGGACCTCCTGTCCCATGATCCTCTCGTATCCCCTTTTGCCTATCACCTGTCCAGCTCTCGGCTCTATCCCTCCCCCTCCTGTCTTCTCCTATCATTTTGCATCTCCCCCTCCCCCTCCAGCTTTCAAATCCCTTACTCACTCTTCCTTCAGTTAGTCCTGACGAAGGGTCTCGGCCTGAAACGTCGACTGCGCCTCTTCCTATAGATGCTGCTTGGCCTGCTGCGTTCACTAGCAACTTTGATGTATGTTGCTTGAATTTCCAGCATCTGCAGAATTCCTGTTGTTAGGTTGTTCCAACAACTTACTGCTGTCGGCAGAAATTTTAGGAATGTTTAGTTGATCTAAAAAATTGTTCATTACAGTGTTATCCTTAGAAGATTCATAACTATAGAAATTAGAGTAAAATTCTCTAGAAGTATCATTTATTTCTAAATAATCAGTTGTCCTATCACCATTAGCTTTGCATATTTCTTTAATTTGCTGTTTAACTATAAAGGTTTTAATTTGATCAGCCAATAATTTACCTGTTTTATCTCCATGAATATAAAATTGACTTTTATCTTTTAGGAGTTGGGTTTCAATTGGATAGGTTAAAAGGAGATCATATTTAGTTTTAGTTTCAACATGTCTTTTATATAAGGCAGGTTCTGGAACCAAGGCATACTCTCTTGGTCTAGTTGTTTCAGCTGATTTGCCAAACCACTTCCCTCTTTACCAGCTTTTTTCTTAATACTTGCAGTATAAGAAATAATTTGTCCTCTAATATATGCCTTAAAGGCATCCCATCTGATAAGGCTAGAGGTCTTCTCTAACGTATTCTCTTCAAAAAAAAGTAATTTGTCTCTCCATAAACCTTAAAAAATCTTTATCAGATAACAAAGTTAGATTAAATTGCCAAAATCTATTTCTTTGAAGAAGACCAGGGAGATTTAAAGATCGAAACACAGGAGCGTGATCTGAAACAGCAATCTCTTTGTATTCACAGGATCACACTGAGGGAATCATTTGGCTATCAACACAAAAAAAAATCAATCCTGAAATATGTATATGGACATGAGAGAAAAATGAATGTTCCTTGTCTACTGGTTGAAAAAAGGCCAAGCATCAACAAAACCACATTTTATTAAAAAAGATTTAATAAACACAGCTGATTTATTTGGTATCATTGGTTGAGAAGATGAACAATCTAAAACAGGATCTAAGCAACAATTAAAGTCTCCACCCATCACCAATGAGTACAGATTTAGATCTGGCAAAAATGAAAAAAAAAATGCTCAAAGAAACCTGGTGTCATGGTCTGGATCGGGGTCCCTTTAAATTTACCTTGTTTATGTTACGATCTGGACCGTTGATTCCATTTTCCCGTGTCCCTCGGCTTTGGTGATTAGAAGCAATTAATGCTCAGCTGAACCGGTAGTTTATAGTCTCCGGCTTTCAGCCGTTCAGCGTGGGAGCATCTGCAAAGTCATCTAAAGTACGATGTGCCGATGTCATCTGGCCGGAGCAAACCTAGTCTTTGCTGAAGTGAGTGCCGGTAGTTCACCTTTCCTTACCGGAGCAACCCTGTCAAGTTACCCCGCTAAAGCAAGCCTGCAAAGTTTCCTCACCGAGGTGGGTCCGTCAGTTAATCCACCGGAGGGAATCAGGAACTGCTGTCTACTGTTCCCGGGCCAAGTCGAGAGCTTGCCACTACCTGGAGGCTCCAAGGCAACTCCTGGCTCCGGCGGTATTCTAGCACCAAGTCAAGTCCTGGCCCTGGCGGCATTCAAGCACCAAGTCAAGTCCTGGCCCTGGCGGTATTCAAGCATAAAGTCAAGTCCTGGCCCTGGTGGCTTCCCAGTTCTGAGTCAAGTCCTGGCCCTGGCGGTCTGTGATTCCCGTCCTACCCCCTTGTCTGAATCCCTTCTCTGTCCCTCTCACCTCTAGACCTCATCTGCAGCCCCTGCCTGCACTTTGGTCTAGTTCCATCACCGGAGCTAGATAGGTACTGTCTGGTGTTCATTCGTGTTAGTCTTGTCTTGTCTTGTCCTCACCTCCGTGAGGTAAGTCAGGCCGTCTTGCCATTGCTCCATGGGGGGTCATGTCTTGTCTGTCCTCGCCTCCGAGGGGTAAGTCAGGCCATCTTTCCGTTGCCCTGCGGGGAGTCATGTCTTGTCTTGTCTTGTCCTCACCTCCGTGGGATAGGTCAGGCCGTCTTGCCGTTGCCCCGCGGAGGGTCATGAGTCCCGGCCCTATGTCCTGTACCCAAGGAGGGGTCCCAGCTCTCTGTTCTGTGTGTGAGTCCCGGCCCTATGTCCTGTACCCAAGGAGGGGTCCCGACTCTCTGTTCTGTGTGTGAGTCCCGGCCCTATGTCCTGTACCCAAGGAGGGGTCCCGACTCTGTGTTCTGTGTATGTGTCCATGGTTCCATATACCTGCTCTCCCGAGACCGAGGCTCTGTGTTCCCATGTTCCTCCTCTCGCTAGCCCATGTCATGTCCATGCCTGGTTTTGGGGTCCGAGCCCGAGGCAAGACCCAGGTACTGGATCTTTGCCCAGTCTCTGGCTCGGAGTCCATACCCTAGCCTCTTCATGTCTCCTCTAGTTCTGGGAGCCGATTCCGAGTCCTAGCCCAGACCCTTGGTCCCAGCCTAGTCGTAGTCCTCAATCCTTGTGCAGTTCGCTACTCCTGCTCCTACCTAGCTCTCCTGATATCGAACAATTAACTAAATTTAATTAACCTCACAAGATGTGTCTTGCATTTGGGTCCACCCTTGCTCCCTATGCCTCTGCCATTGTGACACCTGGGTCATCTGTATTCTGAGCATACACATTGGCAAATACCATTAATTTGTTGTTTGGTTTCCCTAATACTATAACAAAATGCCCATTAGTATCAGAAATTACATTATATTGAATAAAGGGAACTTTATTATCTATAAGGATTGAAACTGCTCTAGCTTTGGCCTGAAACGAGGAATGGAAATGAGACTCTCTCCATCGATTAAAAAGGCGTGAATTGTCACACTTACATACATGGGTTTCTTGAAGAAAAGCAACTAGTACCTTAAGTTTTTTAATATAGGCAAAAATCATATTTCTTTTCATGGGGTGATTCAGCCTTTTCACGTTAAAACTAAGAAAATTAATACTTCAAACAACAGGAATTCTGCAGATGCTGGAAATTCAAGCAACATACATCAAAGTTGCTGGTGAACGCAGCAGGCCAAGCAGCATCTATAGGAAAAGGCGCAGTCGACGTTTCAGGCCGAGACCCTTCGTCAGGACTTCAATCCATTTTAAAACTATTTATAAGAAAGGTTAAAGTACCAATCAGAGCAATGTATATGAAACCCAAATAATAAACTTTGAGATATATTAGCTAAACAACAGAATTGACTAGATTCCCAAATCAGCTTCAGGAAAAAAGAACTCCCCATCCCCTTCCCTCCTCCCAAAGAGAGAAACTCGGTCAAAGAGCAACCGCTATCTACCTCCCAAACACATTCCCTTAGAAAGCCCGTTGGAACCACTCCAAAGAATTCAAGGTTATTTACTGTTCCAACCAAGACCAAATAATTTACAGTGAAAAACAAGCTTAGCCAGCTTTATTGAACAGAAATAGCAATTATTCATACTGAAAAAAATTACAGTCAATTTTTAAAAATGTAGTATTTCTGTTTTTGCAAGATTTTTAATCTATTCAATATATATACACAGTCATTTATTTGAGTCTAAAAATTCTTGCGCCTGCGCCTTCAAATAAAACCATTTCAATGATCCATCTTCCATTGTAATTCTCAGTCAAGCCGGAGAACAAAGAGAGGGTTTAAAATTTTGGCTGTATATCTCTGCCATAACTTTTTGAAACTTAACACATTCCGCCATAACTTCTGTTGACAAATTTTCAACAATACGAATTTTTTGATCTTGGTAGTCAATCATACCTTTTCCATGGGCAGCACAAATCAGACGGTCCTTTATTTGAAATTCATGGAAATGGGCCAGCTGGTGGCACTATGACATCAGCAACGGACCCAGGAGCGGAGGTTACCGGGTTCGAAACCAGTCGGGTCCGTTCCCAAGTACGCTTTCCATCTGTGCCGGGTTGAGCGTCAAGATCGCAACTTGACCTCGTAAAATAAAGAGAAAATACTGGGAAAATGTCTGTGTGAGGAGTGGCGCATCACAGTCTCTCTCTCTCTCTCGTTCTGCCGCTTGTAAAGGCCATGAAAAAGACATCATCACAGACGCAGACGCAGATGCACAGACTCACACGCATGCAGGTACACGCCAAAAAAAAAGAAAGAAATTCATGGAAACATATAATGACTGATCTCGGTTTTAATTTTGAAGTCGATCCGTAGATAGGCGACCTGTGGGCACGATCAATCAAAGGCAGACACTTTATAATATCAGGAAATAATTCCATCAAAAGGTTTGCAAAGAATTCTTTAGGATTATCTCCTTCCGTTTGTTCTTTAAGTCCCAAAATTTGTAAATTGTTCTTCTTACTTCTGCTTTCCAAATCAATAATCTTCTGTCTCATTATTTCATTGGACTTGGGTTGGTTTTCATACAGCTTTTGCAAATCATCCATTCTCTTGTCCAGTATAGTAATAACCTCTTTATGTTCCTTTATCTTCTTATCATACTCGGTTAGAATTGCTTGAATATCTTCTAGTTTCGTACCTATTTGTTTAATTTCAGCGCTGATTTCTTTTCTAAACTGTTGAAACTCCCCAGTAAGCTTTTGAATTGAGCCGTAATAGCTTCCAAAGCTGCTTTGGTAGTCATGGTAACATAATAACCTGTCTAACAGTAGTATTCCAAAAGGTTGGAGAGAAAAGTAAGTAAATTAGGAGCACCAGCAGAGCTGTTACTCCATCAGTGGCCACCAGGCAAATCCCCTAAATGTTTCTTTTTAATTTTATCATTTTTCTCTGTCATAGATCTTAGTGTTTCAGCCTGAACAAAACTAAGGGAGATCATGGAGTAGCCATTTTTAATTTCTCTTCCCATTCTCATAATGATATATCTGTCGAGAACCGAGAACCCCCTCTTCCTCAACGTTGAGGCCAGACATAAATTTGAGGAACACACATCAAAGTTGCTGGTGAACGCAGCAGGCCAGGCAGCATCTCTGGGAAGAGGTACAGTCGACGTTTCAGGCCGAGACCCTTCGTCAGGATATTTGAGGAGCAGTACTCATACTCTAATTCAGTCTCCAAAACGATGGCACCAACATTAATTTCTCCAATTTATAGTAACCTCTCCTTTCTGTTTTCTCCCACTCCTTCTTATTCTTTATCCCTCTTGCCGTTTTGCCCCTTCTCTTTACCTTCCTTTGCTCTCATGACCTTCCTATCATCTCTCCTTCCTCCCTTTGCTTCCCCACATCTTTCCCTTTATCAGAATCAGAATCAGAGTCAGGTTTATTCGACCATAAGACCATAAGATATAGAAGCAGAAGTAGGGCATTTGGCCCATTGAGTCTGCTCTGCCATTCAATCAGGGGCTGATCCAATTCTTCTAGTCATCTCCACTCCCCTGCCTTTTCCCCATACCCTTTGATGCCCTGGCTAATCTATTTCTGCCTTAAATGCACCCAGTGACTTGGCCTGCACAGCCACTCGTAGCAACAAATTCCACAGATTTACCACCCTCTGACTAAAGTAATTTCTCCGCATCTCTGTTCTAAAAGGACATCCTTCAATCCTGAAGTCATGCCCTCTTGTCCTAGACTCCCCTACCATGGGAAATAACTTTGCCAAATCTAATCTGTTCAAGCCTTTTAAAATTCATAATGTTTCTGTGAGATCCCCCCTCATTCTCCTGAACTCCAGGGAATACAGCCCAAGAGCTGAAAGACGTTCCTCGTACGATAACCCTTTCACTCCTGGACTCATTCTTGTGAATCTTCTCTGAACGCTCTCCAATGTCAGTATATCCTTTCTAAAATAAGGAACACAAAACTGCACACAATACTCCAAGTGTGGTCTCGTGAGTGCCTTATAGAGCCTCAACATCATATCCCTGCTATTATATTCTATACCTCTAGAAATGAATGCCAACATTGCATTTGCCTTCTTCACCACCAACCCAACCTGGAGGTTAACCTTTAGGGCATCCTGCACAAGGACTCCCAAGTCCCTTTGCATTTCTGCATTTTGAATTTTTTCCCCATCTAAATAATAGTCTGCTCATTTATTTCTTCCACCAAAGTACATGACCATACACTTTCAAACATTGTATTTCATTTGCCACTTCTTCGCCCGTTGCCCTAAACTATCTAAGTCTCTCTGCAGGCTCTATGTTTCCTCAACACTACTCGCTCCTCCACCTATCTCTGTATCATCGGCAAGTTTAGCCACAAATCCATTAATCCCATAGTCCAAATCATTGATAAACATCGTAAAAAGCAGTGGTCCCAACACCGACCCCTGTGGAACTCCACCGGTAACCAGCATACAGCTAACCTGAGTGTGACATTTGAGTAGCATTAATTCCAAAAGGATATGTTGTGAATTATCATAGGAACATAAGCACATAATCACAGCAGGAATAGTCCATTTTCCTCTTTGAGTCTGCTCTGCTGTTCATCTTCTATGTCACTGCCATTTCCTTCTACTATCTCTTGCTCCTTTATGTACAGACATCTATTCTAAATTGACTCAGTGACAGATCCTCCAGTACAGAATCCCAAAGTTTCCTCATATTCCCAGAAATAAATGATGTAACCTTTTCTTCTGAGACTATGACCACCTCAGCCAGTGGAAAGAAATATGAATTTTTATGAACTGAGAAATGATTCACTTTGGCAATGGTCATGTGAGTTCTGTGAAAGGCAAATGTGCAAAATTTCTAACTGTCAGCACAAAGCAGTTGTGAAATGTATTTGCCATTAACCACAGCTGAATTCAAAATCTTCTTCTGATTCCTCAGATTGTGGCACTATTCCAATTGTGGGGATTTTATTGCTCTGCAATTCTTGCAAAGCTTTACTTATAAAAACATTACTGTTTCTCATGAATTCAAATAGAACATACAGGATGCTTGCAATAACAGGTTCATTTGTACTTTCTCACCATTTTATTATAAGCTTAGTTACAATAATATACAAGGAGATATGTGCCATTTATTTGTCCCCTCTGCACCCCTTGTCCCCTACCGGCCAGTTGCCGATAAGACAGAACCATGACATCCCAAGTGTGCAAACACAGAAATTGCTCAATTCACAGCTGTCATCCCACTGTGATTCCTGCTGAGAACCACCCAAAGCCTTTTTAACCACATTTTCCACCAAGTTACTGATACTTTTTCCAGGCTAATTTGGCACCAGAATGACAGAGAGGAAGGACTCCAACGTTGTCTTCAAATTTTATGCAGTTATATCAGCTAATGATGGATAATTTTCATTATAGTTGGTTAAAGAAACTTGATCCATGAGCCATTCCATTCGCAGGCAATTAAACTAAAATCTTGTGGCCGCATCCATTAGTCTCGCGAAACCATGGATCTGCGCCTGGAAAGTCTTGCTTCAGTCTGTGTTAGAGCAGCATCTGTTGTGGCTGTAGAGGTCCACATGGGAGTGACAGTCTTGGCAGCAGCAACTGCACTTGAAGGCACTGTCCTCCAGTGTTGCCTTGGTGCTGTTTTTCCAACGAGTGCGCTTTTCTTCAGCAGCAAGCCTCAGCTTCTCTTCTCCTCTTTTTAGACCTCTGCATAGTTCCAGCCACCAGCGAGAGCGATCACTTGCGATGTCCTCCCACCTCTGACGTTTATTTTCAGTGACTTCATGTCTCTTTTGAAACGAAGATGTGGCCGCCCTTGTGCCCTTTTGCCGGAGGCCTGTTCCCCGTACAGCAGGTCTTTCCGGATCCTCCCGTCTGAAATGTGGTGTCTGACATACGTGGCCCAGCCAGCGGAGACGGCGTTGTTGGAGCAGGGTGAAGAGGCTGGGTATCTGGGCGCGGGCCAGGACCTCATTGTTGGTGACAAACTAAAATATTTCCTAGATTACAGGGGTCCACACACTGCAAGCAGCCTTGGAATATCCTCCAAGTATTTCTTCACTCACGCATTTTACTTTATCAGAGTATGGCAAATGGTTTAAGATCATGTTATTGATACTGCATATCAGTGACATGTTGGTGCAATCTGGATGCAAGGAATAGAATTGCAGTTTTTGAAAGGAATCTTGCTACATTTTAGAACAAAACATAATTTAATTTCTAGAAGACCAAGACTTAGCTTGGGGAATAGTAAAAACATTCAAAGTATATGAATTTATAACACATAAAGAGTGTGAAACAGAAAAAGGGTTGATAAGTTGATCCTGGTTCTAGAGTAAAGAGACATTGTGAATGAGCTCAGATGATCAGAAAAGTGGCATTTTATATAAACAATAAAAACACAAGGCAGATAAGCTGAAGATTGGACAACACAGAGGGAAAGGAGGGAATTTATACCTGGAGCGAGAAGAAGCAGGCAAAGCAATAAATGAACAAGTTGCATTGATATTCAAAATCAGAATCAGAATCAGGTTTATTATCACCGGCATGTGACATGAAATTTGTTAACCAAGAATTCACCAAGGAAAAGGACCTAGAGGATAGCAAAATAAGGAAAGGGGTATGCTGATAATCGAGGGCATGTTGATATTAAGGAGGAGGAGGAGGTGTTAGGGTTCATAAAGAACCTGGATAAGTCTTGGGGATGGCAGGTTATTGAGGGAGACAGAAGAGGAGACCGCCAGCGCTTTGACTTAAAACTTGTGACCTTCTTTAGCCACAGGTGTGGTCTCAGCAGACTGGACAATATCTTCATAACTTAGAAAGGATGCCATCAGTTCTTCAATTTGACAAGGACAACAGGGAAAAACTAGGAAATTTTAGGTTGGTGAACCTTACATCATGGTAGGAAAATTATTGGAGCCGATTGTTAGGGATAGAATCTACTCTCATCTGGAAAAGCATAGAATTTTGGAGATAGTTAGTGTGGCTTTGTGCAGGGTAGGACATGTCTTACAAACTTGAATGAGATTTTTGAGGAGGTGACTAAGATGATTAATGAGGGTACAACAGTGGGTGTTTGTACATGGGGTTTAGTAATGCTTTCAACAGGGTCCCAGCTGATCCAGAAGATGAAGGCACATGGGATCTGTGGAGACTTGGTAGATTTTATTCCAAACTGGCTTGTCCATAGAAGACAAGGTGGTGTGGGAATGGAAAGTTTGGTGCCACTTGCAAACAGGAGCACCACGTGGACATTGCCTCACACTTGTGCTCTTTCTGCAATGGCCATCTGAAGATCCCAAATGCAAATCTTTTAATTCCTCTTCCCCTTGCCACACGAAACCACCTTCTCCACCACCAGGGCGAAGAACTGCATCTGTGATCGATTTTAGGTAATTGGGTGAGCTTTGAATTCTCCACTGTCCCAATCAAATTACAATCACACTGACTAAAACTGATGGCATCCTTTCTAAGTTATGAAGATCAATATCTTATGTTGTATACAGGTTCCTATTTGCAATTTTGAGGTCCCTACACATGAAGCACATAGCAGTCTGCCTGTTTGTACCAGCCAATGCACAGCCTAACTAAAATCCATAAAACAATCAACTATGAAAATACGTAAAATATTACAGGAATTATCTGCTTCTCCATTAGTTTGTTGGGGCCAGGACTGCTGTTCTGCCAACACTAATTTCCAGCTTTTGCTCGTCTAGAAGGGGAAGGTGCTGATGTCTTGATCTGTAAAAAGCAGCCATTATAGGGGATCATAAACACAACAAATTCTGCAGATGCTGAAAATCCAAAGCAACACTCACAAAATGCCGGAGGAACTCAGCAGGCCAGGCAGCAACTATGGAAATTAATAAACAGTCAACATTTCAGGCCGAGGCCAGGGGATGTGAGATGAACATCTGCAGGTGGCTGACGGAATTGAAGTAAGAGCCAGAACTGAAATAACTACATCTTAGTGTTGAAAAGAAAAGCTTCATGATTCAATTATCTGCTACTGATTCAGGTAGTTTATCTGAGTTATTAAAGGCTCCCAATGTACAATGTAGATCTTGAAAATGATACTGGGTTTATAAAGGAAATCTTTTACCTGTATTTGAAGAAAATAATCTCTTGTATTTTGTTATAGTAACAACACGCAGAGAGGTTTGGGTCATGGGTTGCGGCTGCTTTGTTGGAAATTTGGTGGGCGTGTTTGATGTCAAGCTGAGAGAGCTGAAGTAAATAATGTTGCCATTATGAAAATTAAATAATTAACTCACAAGAAAATCGCTCATTTGCCACAGAGTTTGCAAAGCATAGGGACTGAAATCCAATGACATCATTAATAGAACCTGCAGCTATTAATTATCTTAAACGTAGTGTTCCAAAGAAATTACTTCTGCCAGCTACATCAATGTGTGGTGGTTGAGTGGGGTGGGGGAGTGACTAGAACCCAAGTAACAGTAGCAGCAGTGGATCATATTACCCTGCTTCAATAAGATGCTCCGACTGGTCTTTGGCCTCAGATCTAATATCCTGTCTGGTCCTTACATATTTGTCTTCCCGATTGACGAAAACTCTGTCTAACTCTCTCTTGAATGCATTTAATGATTCAGCAGCCACAACTCGCTGAAATAGAGAATTCCAAAGATGCACAAACAACAGAGAATACATTTCTTCTTACCTTAGCCTTCAGTTGTTGCACAGTGAGTATGAGACTGTTTTTGTTATGGGCCCTCTGGTGTTTTCGGGTGTAGGTGTAGGTTTGTTGGTGTTTAATTTTTCTTCCCCTATGCCGCAGACAATATAAAGGAAAACATGCTGTGTGAATTCTGATGGAAAACAGTTTTTCTTTATTGACTGAAACTCAGTATTCTCCATCCCACAGGATGATATTCAACAATTTTCTATTAGAAACCCAGGCTGTGTGCTGTTTTCCATTGTTTTAAATTCCTGGATTCAGTGCTTTTCAGAGACTGCTCATCAAACCTGGTCTGGTGGAAGGGGATTGAGAACATGGGAGTTCCTGATCTCCACCCTGGGTGGAGGCTCTGTTCCACAGGAATGTGATGTCACAACATGTTTCTCATTATTGTCCGAATGTTTATAATGTGCTCCAGGCAGTACCTTCAGGAAGGTATGCATTTAACTCCTTTTGTTTCAACATTGACCAAAACGTTGCCACAAAACTCTGCAGCATGAGAGACCTTGGAATAGTTAGTTTAGAATGTTTTGAAGAACCTGAGAGGAACTAAAAAGTCTTTCACATGCAATAATACATATTTAAGGGCACGACTTGCATCATCTGTTTTCTTCAGAAAGATATTTATCATCTAATTGTGTACAGAACGTCCATAGAGTAGTATTATCTTCTCCAGGTGTTTATAAGCTCAGAGCACTTCACCATCTCAATACCTCAGTGAAAATTAAAGACACAGGACTGATTGGTATAAGGGCTTATAAGAAAAAATCTACAATCAGTTGTATTATTAGGTTTCAATAAAATTTTTATAAGTTGTCTGAGTTATGATTGATCAATCTTTTATCCCACCAGAGCAGGTTCAAGGCTGAAGACAAATAATTGGTATCAAGAGATACAATGAATCAAATTAATCTGAAATCTTTTGAAACAATAATTATAATTGGACTTGTCTGAAAATAGATGATAGGAATTTGAATAAATCGTACCAAGCATTATTTTGAAAATACACATTTTAATTTCCAGCTCTTAAATCCCTGATTTCTTTGGAAACCAGACTGGTTGTTGATAAACAATAATGACAAGAAATCACCTTTAAATATGCTTGTCCAATCATCTAAATTTCAGACCCACTCTGGAATGAAAACACACCACTTTACAGGATACATTAGTAAGAGATGAAGGTGATGTCCATTTGCTAGGACTCAAGGAATGTAGACCAATGAGTTTCAATTGATAGTGGAATGGAAACACCAGAATCCATTCTCCAAGTTCTTTTCTCAACAAATTGAGTATCACCTTCAATTCTTGGATCCAGGAGGAAAAGTGTGGGTCATTGCACCGTCAGATCCATCCAATCACCTAGGGAATGCAGAACTCACTGGACAAATATGATAGTGAAGAATAATAGGGAGCTAAGGATGGAAACAATTTTAAAGTTTTTTGATTTTTCAATATAAAATTAAATAATATTCTCAACCCATGCAGTAGCAAAATAGACCACAGGTCAGATTGAGCTCTGTTCTTTTCTTTGACTCTCATCTGATGATTCAAATACATTCGACGCAGCAGAACCTGACATTTCAATTTATACCTGCTCTGTGGTATTTCACATTGTCAAACTTTGAGCTTTATACTTACCATAGAACCATAGAACCATAGAAAGTAGAGCACAGAAACAGGCCCTTTGGTCCTTCTTGGCTGTGCCGAACCATTTTCTGCCTAGTCCCACTGACCTGCACACGGACCATATCCCTCCATACACCTCCCATCCATGTATCTGTCCAATTTATTCTTAAATGTTAAAAAAGAACCCGCATTTACCACCTCGTCTGGCAGCTCATTCCATACTCCCACCACTCTCCGTGTGAAGAAGCCCCCCATAATGTTCCCTTTAAACTTTCCCCCCCTCACCCTTAACCCATGTCCTCTGGTTTTTTTCTCCCTTTGCCTCAGTGGAAAAAGCCTGCTTGCATTCACTCTATCAATACCCATCATAATTTTATATACCTCTATCAAATCTCCCCTCATTCTTCTACGCTCCAGGGAATAAAGTCCTAACCCATTCAACCTTTCTCTGTAACTGAGTTTCTCAAGTCCTGGCAACATCCTTGTAAACCTTCTCTGCACTCTTTCAACCTTATTTATATCCTTCCTGTAATTTGGTGACCAAAACTGAACACAATACTCCAGATTCGGCCTCACCAATGCCTTATACAACATCATCATAACATTCCAGCTCTTATACTCAATACTTCGATTAATAAAGGGCAATGTACCAAAAGCTCTCTTTACGACCCTATCTATCTGTGACACCACTTTTAGGGAATTTTGTATCTGTATTCCCAGATCCCTCTATTCCACTGCACTCCTCAGTGCCTTGCCATTAACCCTGTATGTTCTACCTTGGTTTGTCCTTCCAACATGCAATACCTCACACTTGTCTGTATTAAACTTCAACTGCCATTTTTCAGCCCATTTTTCCAGCTGGTCCAAGTTCCTCTGCAGGCTCTGAAAACCTTCCTCACTGTCTACTACACCTCCAATCTTTGTATCATCAGCAAATTTGCTGATCCAATTTACCACATTATCATCCAGATCATTGATATAGATGACAAATAACAATAAACCCAGCACTGATCCCTGTGGCACACCACTAGTCACAGGCCTCCACTCGGAGAAGCAATTCTCTACTACCACTCTTTGGCTTCTTCCATTGAGCCAATGTCTAATCCAATTTACCACCTCTCCATGTATATCTAGCGACTGAATTTTTCTAACTAACCTCCCATGCGGGACCTTGTCAAAGGCCTTACTGAAGTCCATGTAGACAATATCCACTGCCTTCCCTTCATCCACTTTCCTGGTAACCTCCTCGAAAAACTCCAATAGATTGGTCAAACATGACCTACCACACACAAAGCCATGTTGACTCTCCCTAATAAGTCCCTGTCTATCCAAATGCTTGTAGATTCTGTCTCTTAGTACTCCCTCCAATAACTTAGCTACTACCGACGATAAATTTACTGGCCTATAATTTCCCGGGTTGCTTTTCGATCCTTTTTTAAACAACGGAACAACATGAGCCACTCTCCAATCCTCCAGCACCTCACCTGTAGACAGCGACATTTTAAATATTTCTGCCAGGGCCCCTGCAATTTCAACACTAGTCTCCTTCAAGGTCCGAGGGAACACCCTGTCAGGTCCTGGGGATTTATCCACTTTAATTTTCCTCAAGACAGCAAGGACCTCCTCCTTTTCGATCTGTACAGTTTCCATGATCTCACTACTTGTTTCCCTTAATTCCATAGACTTCATGCCAGTTTCCTTAGTAAATACAGACACAAAAAACCTATTTAAGATCTCCCCCATTTCCTTTGGTTCCGCACATAGCCGACCACTCTGATCTTCAAGAGGATCAAATTTATCCCTTACAATCCTTTTGCTCTTAATATACCCATAAAAGTTCTTTGGATTATCCTTCACTTTGACTGCCAAGGCAACCTCATGTCTTCTTTTAGCCCTCCTGATTTCTTTCTTAAGTATTTTCTTGCACTTCTTATACTCCTCAAGCACCTTATTTACTCCCTGCTTCTTATACATGTCATACAACTCCCTCTTCTTCTTTATCAGAGTTGCAATATCCCTTGAGAACCAAGGTTCCTTATTCCTATTCAATTTGCCTTTAATCCTGACAGGAACATACAAATTCTGCACTCTCAAAATTTCTCCTTTGAAGGCTTCCCACCTACCGATCACATCCTTGCCAGAGAACAACCTGTACCAATCCACTCTTTTTAGATCCTTTCTCATTTCTTCAAATTTGGCCTTCTTCCAGTTCAGAACCTCAACCCTAGGACCAGATCTATCCTTGTCCATGATCAAGTTGAAACTAATGGTGTTATGATCACTGGAACCAAAGTGCTCCCCTACACAGACTTCTGTCACTTGTCCTAACTCGTTTCCTAACAGGAGATCCAATATTGCATCCCCTCTAGTTGGTCCGTCTATATATTGATTTAGAAAACTTTTCTGAACACATTTTACAAACTCTAAACCATCTAGACCCCTAACAGTATGGGAGACCCAATCAATATATGGAAAATTAAAATCCCCTACCACCACAACTTTATGTTTCCTGCAGTTGCCTGCTATCTCTCTGCAGATTTGCTCTTCCAATTCTCGTTGACTATTGGGTGGTCTGTGATACAATCCCACTAATGTGGCCATATCTTTCCTGTTTCTCAGCTCCACCCATAAGGACTCAGTAGACAAGCCCTCTAATCTGTCCGGCCTGAGCACTGTTGTAATATTTGTTGTATTATTGATCAAATATACCACCAGGATCTAAAAGTTTCAATATCTGACATGGATGTTGTTGTTGAAAATGTCAGAGGAATAACATCATTCCAAAGTCTAATAGCTTACTTGAACGTGTCATGCACAACGGGTTCTAGTAATAAGTTAATTGTATCCTTAGGGTAAAACATTATGTGACTATTACAGTGATTGTATACAGTAGTTCCTGGGGTCAATGCATGCCCTTCACAAAGGTGACATCAGCCTCATCCGCAGAGGAAAGATTAACACCAAGCAGGTGAGTTCCCGAGGAGCTCAATGTGAACAAAAATTCACACCCTGATTGCTTTCACACGCTCAATCTGTGATTTGTGCCACAAATGCATCTTTCAACAAATTCACCCCAAGAACCTTAGAAACAGAAAATGCTGGAAACAATCAGCAAATCACATAGCATCCGTGAAAAGAGAAATGATGTTAACGTTTCAGGTCTAAGACCTTCATCAGAACTAGGAAGGAGAGAAAACAAGTCTAACATTAAGTTTCAGAGAAGATCGGGTGGGATGGGTAGTAGAAAGGAAACATTACTGATGAGGTTTTTAAGGAGGTGTTGAGAGCATTGACAAGAGCAGGGCTGTGGACATTGTATACATAGATTTTAGCGAGGCCTTTGACAGGGTCTCATGTCGTAAACTGGTTCAGAACTTAGCAGACGTAAGGTGGGACTTAAGATAAAATAACAAACTGAACATAGAATCGGCTTGCTGGTCGGATGCAGATGATAGTGGAGGGGTGGTTTTCAGAGTTAAGACCTGTAACCTGTGTGTGCCATAGCACAAGTGCTGTCTTATTTGTCTTGTATATTAATGATTTAGAAGAGAATGTAGATGGCATGATTAATATGTTTGCAGGTGACACCAAAATTAGTGGAATGTGCACTGTGAAGGGCTACAACAAGATCTTGATCAACTGAGAAAGTGGGTAAGGGAATGGCTGATGGAAAACAATACACATACAGTATATGGCCCATGGCTCGGAGAGATTCTAAATAACCACTGCAGCAGCTCAAATCATCCTGATATCGCTTTCACATTACCAAGCACTAAGCACTGGGGTATATGGGGTGTCAGGGAGGGGTAGCACCTCTGGTGGGGGAACATGTCGCGTCCTTTTCAGGGCGGTTAGTCCACCTTTGGGGTCCACCTGGTACTCAGCTCTCACCTGTGGCTCCCCGTAGCTGTTTGCATGCGACAGCGGCCACACCCCAGGCAACGGCTTCGACAAGCCGGCTAAACCAGGTGAGGGTAGCTGACTGGTCTCAAACCCTCAGTGAGATAGGGAGTTGTCTATCCCAGCATGTGAAGACAGACTCCGGCGGATTGAGCGGACGAGACCAGCGGAAGGTCCAACAGTCAAGAAGGCGGTCTCTGCAAGCGTCGTGGAACGTGTAGAGCAGGACAAGACACAGAAGACGTCCTGGTCATCCACTGCGCCTAGTCCCATCTCCAGCCGTCTAGACTCAGTCTTGCCACTGGATCCAGATGTGAATTGGGAAGAGAGAGTGAGGCTGACGCTGCGCAACTCTCCCTCACTTAAATCCAAATCACACGCTAGTCTCGAGACCATCATAATGGTGTCGAGGTCCTCATCGACGTCAATGATGGACGAACAACAACACCAAGCACTACAACTCTCCCTTCCATCTTGGGCAATTTATTTGGCCCTGGCACATTCCAGAATATCTCGGCAGCAAGCATAAATTTGCATTTACCTTTGAACCACAGAAACATACTTAACTAAAAGTGCCCTATGCCTTCTCAACAAATTACTTTGTTCCAACAGTGCATGGCCGATGATTTAGAATTATGTTCTAGTCCTAACTAAATGATCCTATATATCCATGATGTATGTTACAATCTGGTTTGAAGGAAGAACATCATTCTATCATCCGGGAACTAGCACATTTCAGAATAACAAAGTCTCAGATCAAAGCTACCAATGCTTTGTTTGGGAAAAAGTACAAAAAACACATTTTCGGTTGAAGGATATGAACTTAGACCATGGAAAGAGTGTCAAAATGGAATGTGATAGAATGATAGATGGACATTGATCAAGTCCTGATAGTGACATCTAAATTTTGACTTTAGTCTGTAAATCACCAATAGATGTACAAAAACTTTTGGTTACACATCCCTGCCTAAAGGAAATAAAATTCTTTATAGAAAGAGAACAGTAACTAAAAGAAAAGATTGATCATTGAAACTGAGACAGGAAATCAAGAAAACATGTGAGTTTTCTGTACAGGTGGCATGTTACCGAAGCAAATCAACTGAGTGATTTTAAAATAAATGGTGAGAGACGTCAAAAAGGCTAGAGATACTTTGAGCAACACACATCAAGGTTGCTGGTGAACGCAGCAGGCCAGGCAACATCTGTAGGAAGAGGTGCAGTCGACGTTTCAGGCTGAGACCCTTCGTCAGGACTAACTGAAGGAAGAGTGAGTAAGGGATTTGAAAGTTGGAGGGGGAGGGGGAGATCCAAAATGATAGGAGAAGACAGGAGGGGGAGGGATAGAGCCAGAGCTGGACAGGTGATAGGCAAAAGGGGATACGAGAGGATCATGGGACAGGAGGTCCGGGAAGAAAGACAAGGGGGGGGGGACCCAGAGGATGGGCAAGAGGTATATTCAGAGGGACAGAGGGAGAAAAAGGAGAGTGAGAGAAAGAATGTGTGCATAAAAATGAGTAACAGATGGGGTACGAGGGGGAGGTGGGGCCTTAGCGGAAGTTAGAGAAGTCGATGTTCATGCCATCAGATTGGAGGCTACCCAGACGGAATATAAGGTGTTGTTCCTCCAACCTGAGTGTGGCTTCATCTTTACAGTAGAGGAGGCCATGGATAGACATGTCAGAATGGGAATGGGATGTGGAATTAAAATGTGTGGCCACTGGGAAATCCTGCTTTCTCTGGCGGACAGAGCGTAGATGTTCAGCAAAGCGGTCTCCCAGTCTGCTCAGGTTGGAGGAACAACACCTTATATTCCGTCTGGGTAGCCTCCAACCTGATGGCATGAACATCGACTTCTCTAACTTCCACTAAGGCCCCACCTACTCTTCGTACCCCATCTGTTACTTATTTTTATGCACACATTCTTTCTCTCACTCTCCTTTTTCTCCCTCTGTCCCTCTGAATATACCTCTTGCCCATCCTCTGGATTCCCCCCCACCTTGTCTTTCTTCCCGGACCTCCTGTCCCATGATCCTCTCGTATCCCCTTTTGCCAATCACCTGTCCAGCTCTGGCTCTATCCCTCCCCCTCCTGTCTTCTCCTATCATTTTGGATCTCCCCCTCCCCCTCCAACTTTCAAATCCCTTACTCACTCTTCCTTCAGTTAGTCCTGACGAAGGGTCTCGGCCTGAAACGTCGACTGCACCTCTTCCTACAGATGCTGCCTGGCCTGCTGCGTTCACCAGCAACTTTGATGTGTGTTGCTTGAATTTCCAGCATCTGCAGAATTCCTGTTGTTTGCGTTTAGAGATACTTTGAGGTTGTATTGTTTTTACAATAGGAATTAGAAAATGAAGTCACGGGGTGCTGAAGGTGTTGAATAATCAGTAATATCATTTCAACCTCAGCTTTCCAATTGGAATATTGTATCAGGCATCAAATAAAGAACACTGCAGTTGCCATGTGGTGTCCAGTAGGTGTCACCAGTTTGACACTGCTCTGGAAGCTGGGAGTGAGCTGGATCCTTAACAATCAGTTGTTATGAATCTGCAAGAGTGAAACATGCTAGTTTGGTATTCTATGGTCCGACACTTCCCATGGTTTGGAATGTTTTCACTTTAATCAACAGATAAAAAAACATTTATTGTAAAGTGACAACATCTGTTACAGTGATCCCACTTGAGTGGACAGATTGCTTTACCTAGGATTAAATGCTAAAATGTTAAACTGCAGCTACCATATTGCCTTCAATGGTGGTGAACCTATGGCACACGCAAAAGGTTTATTGGCTCTGTGGATGAGGGCTGGTTTTAAATGGGCTGCAGGTGACAAGGTAGAAATGAGTAGCAGGTAATTCCTATTAGCTGGATGGAGGTTGGGAGGAGTCTGCATGTGCAGGGCTGACAGGTACAACACCCCCACCCCCGCTCCTACAGCCGTCCTCCTGTGGTCTAGGATGATATCGATGGGTCCAGTTTGCAGAAGCTATGCTTGAACACTTGTGTGGCATCATCCAGTACCTTTCTTAATTCGCTTTCAGTTGACTTTATTGCAGGAGAAGTGGCATGCAAGTAGTCTATGGGTCTCCAATTAAGTTGTAATTGTCTCAGTCACTCACAGCTCTTCTGTTTTTACCACATAAAAGCCCACATTGGCTTGTTGGTTGTTGTATTTCACTGTTACGAATATATTTCCTATGAAATTATATTCCTGAATTTGACAAAGGATGCTCCATGGTTGTGGCAGGGCTTGAATACTATCACCTCTTAGAAAGTAAAATCAAGTGACATAGGCGACAACAGGGCTTTGCTTCCAGGTGAGCTCAATGGCTCTGTGCTCGTCTTGACTGTCAAAACATGGAGGAAACATCTCAAACTCCAACAGCCCCGATGATCCTGTGATTTCAGTCTCTGAGTCCGACATGCTAGCATTCTTCAGGAGGGTGAACCCATGCAAAGCATCCGGCCCAGACAGGATAGCTGGCCAAGTACTAAAGGCCTGTGCTGATGAACTGGCTGGAGTGTTCACTGAGATCTTGAACCTCTCGTTTCAGCAGTCTGATGTCCCCACCTGCTTCAAGCAGCCTTTAACTATACCAGTGTCTAAGAACAATGTGATACCTGCCTCAATGACTATTGTCTAGTAGCACTTACATCCACTGAGATGAAATATTTTGAATAACCAGTGATGAAACATGTCAACTCCTGCTTGAGAAGCAACTTGGATCCACTCTAATTTGTCTACTGGTGCAACAGGTCCACAGCAGATACCACCTCATTGGCTCTTTACTCAACCCTGGAATATCTGGACGATGAAGATGCATACATCAGGATGCTCTTTATTGACTACAGCTCAGCATTCAACACTATAATTCCCTCAAAACTAATCAATCAGCTCCAAGACTTTGGCTTCAATACCTCCTTTTGCAATTGGATCCTGGATTCCCTCAGCTGCATACCCCAGTCAGTTTGGATTGATAGCAACATCTCCACAGTCTCTATCAGCACAGGTGCACCACAAGGCTGTGTGCTTGTCTCCTGCTCTACTTGCTTTATACTTATGCATGTGAGGCTAAGCACAGCTTGAATGCCTTGTTCAAGTTTACTGATGACACCACTGTTGTAGGCTGAATCAATGGTGGTGATGAATCAGCATATAGGGGGAGACTGAAAATCTGTCTGAGTGGTGCTCCAGCAACAACCTCTCACTCAATGTCAGCAAAACCAAAGGAGCTGATTATTGACTTCAGGAGGAGCAAACCAGAGGTCCATGAGCCAGTCCTCTTTGAGGGATCAGAGGTGGAGAAGGTCAGCAATCCTTTATCCTAATAAATTCCTCGGTGTTATCATTTTAGAGGATCTGTCCTGGGCCCAGCACGTAAATGCAATTACGAAGAAAGCATGCCAGTTCCTCTGCTTCCTTAGGAGCTTGCGACTTTGCCAAACTTCTATAGATACGTGGTTGAGAGTATATTGACTGGCTACATCACAGCCTGGTATGGAAACACCAATGCCCTTGAAAGGGAAACCCTATAAAAATTAGTGGATACAACCCTGTCCATCACTGGTAAAGCCTCCCCACCATTGAGCACATCTAAACAGAACATTGTCACAGGTAACCAGCATCCAACATCGGGGACCCCCACCACCCAGATCATGCTTTTTTCTTGCTGCTGCCATCAGGAAGAAGGTACAGGAGACTCTGCATGCTGTGTGATGTGTATACCCAAGGAAAATCGTTCACAAAAAGGTTAATGAGTCCCATGTTAAATACGTAAGTAAAGTTAATGTGCAAATCTGAACATGCTGCAAAATGTCACACAGCCTACCTGGAGCCTGTTTCCGTGCTGTAATTGTTATATGGTTATATGGTTATATTCATTAATGCTGAGAGTGAATATCTGGGCTATGTAGATAACGCGTTCGATTTCAACCAGGTGCATAGTTGGGCTAAGAAACCCAGAGACTGACCAACATCATATTCTCCACAATTCTGATCCAGGCAGATCAGTAGGCACACTGATGTACTGTCCAGCTGAAGAGACTTAAAGAAAGTTCAAGTGGATTCAGGGTATTATTACATCCAGCCCACTGAGGACACTGCACATATGCACCAAAAATTTGGCATCACACTGTTCTAATGGAACTTGATGTAACTAACTCGAATGTATAGATTTAACAAAGCAATGCGGTGCTGGTTATCGGAGATTTACTCTAAGGTGATGTAACTTTGTCATCTAGTTAGACAGCATTGTATGATGCAGATATTGCAAGTAAATCATCTCCGAATTCATCAGTTTAGAGCAAATCATATCTTATTTTACCTCTGCAAACATAAGTTTGGTAATTCCAATATTCTGTGCTGAGAATAGGATAAACTGTGTTAGAATTAAAGAGATATCTTACTTTAGAAATAGATACAATAGAAATATACAGTATAATTGTATATAATTATAATGATGCACAACTGGAAACCTGAAATTAACATTAAAAGTTCTGGAAATTCTCAGCATATCAATTTTTTTTTAGCTGTTGATAAAATCAACAGATTAATTTGTCCTTGTATTTGGAGTCTAGATCAATGTATGTAATTCTCTGTCAGAACAGAAATCTCTTGAAACTGCAGAAGCAGGCAGGTGAAATATGATTAAGTCGATTTCTCTTTTGAACTGTTAGATAAAGTCTTAAAATACTTCTTGCTAAATTCTCTGCTGCTGGTTCCCTAGATTAACAACATGGTGTCCTGGTGTAACAATGGCTTATTATGAAGTCATTATATAGACTATGTTCAGAAACTTAAATTCTCTTATTCTGCAACCTTCTCTGTCCTTACATTCCTCCAAAATCTCTGACTCCAGTTCTGCCCTCTGATTATGGCTAGGCCTTTTGTTGCTTCATGACGAGGCTCTAGAATTTCTCCCTGAACTTCTCTGCCCCTTGACATCTCTTGCCTTCTGAAAACTAGTTTTGCCAATCAAAGCTAAAATTAAGTCAGCATTAATTCTCGAGACATGCACAACCATCTAAGTTAACATCCCAATATAGTTTATCACAGGGTGTTATTTTCAATAAAGAAGTAGTGAAACCTAGGGTCAAGCAAAGAAACCGCAGAATCTGGAAAGCCAAAATAAAAGCAGAAAACACTAGAAATGTTCAACATGATCAGACGACTTCTGGAGAGAGAAAAATAGAGTCAACTCTTCAGATCAAACAAGTAAAAATGTATCAAACTGGCCATTCTTTCTAGTTGTCTTTCCATAGGTGCTGACTGATTTGCCAAGTATTCGGCATTCTCTGAACATTGATTTCTCCAGCTTCCGGTAAACACTTCCCTCTGTCTCTCCTTTATTTTCCTTTATCCTATTGGCCCCATTACCCCTTCTCTTTATCCTCCCCTGCAGTCCTGATCTGCCTATTGCCCACACATTCCTCCCTCTGATTCCTCTCCTCACATCCTTCCCTTTATTCCATGGTCCACTGACCCCACCTATCAGATGCTGTCTTCATCAGCCCTTTGCCCTTCCACCAATCACCTCCAAGCTTCCTGCTTCACTTCTACTCCCCTCCTTCCTGACATGCCTATCTTTCTACTTTACCCTTCTCATTTGGATCCACCTATCACCCTTTTATTCTGGTTATCGTCCATCTTTCTTTACAGTCCTAATGAAGGGTCTTAACCCAAAAAAGATGATGTCTATTGATGCTGCCTGACCTAAAGATTTCCTCCAGCACTTTGTGTGATGCTCCAGAATTTTGTGTTTTTATTCTATATTATGTCCCATTGTATCCCTTATGTAAATGTTCGAGATTTCACGTGTGCCACCTGATACTTATCTTGCAACTAATATCTCTAAAAGAAACTAGTTTATCTGATTATTATTGCATTGATGTTTGCAGAAATTCAAACATTACAACAATATGTCAAAAAGCAATTGATTGATTATAAAATCATTTCAGATACTAGCTGATGAAACTCCGTGAAGTCTGCTCCACAACTTTAAACAAGAACTCAGGCATTGCAGCAGAGATCATGTACAACATGCTTTCTACTTTCTCATAGAAGTTAATATCTTGCTAAAATAATCCTGTGCAAAACTTACAAATTGCAGTAATGTGCCAAAAGCTAATTTAGTATTCATTTTACAATTAATACCATCTGAGCTCTATTTTCTGTGTTACTTAGCTTTTGAACAATGCAGAATTTGTGTTATGCTTTATATTCATAAAGAATGACTGCATGATGTGATGAACTATTATTGATTATCAGACTTATTGATGGATTATAAAAGCAACAATCTCATTAGGGATTGAGACAGAGATAATTTCTCTTTCCTTGCTTCCAGATCTCTTTATTATTACTATTGAATAATAATAATTAAAATATTTTAAAGTTGAATACAATCAGAATATAGCAAATAACCTTTTAAAGTCCTGCAGTCTTTCCTTCTTAGTGAAAGATTTTTATTCCAGGATTGATGGAAATATTCATTATGTTATGGATCATAATTCGGTTGCTGACATCCCAGCCATTGATTGGAACTTAAAGTGTGCACAATTTCTTTCCTCCAGAAGTCATACTCATAGATCTGTGGCCCACTGAAGAAGTAAACCAATCCTAGGGAAAGCCAGGTCGCGTTATTACATTTGAGATAATAATAAAATTGGTCACTTAATTATATTAGTAATCTTTTCTGTATCTTTACAAACATCAGAGGAATTTGTCACCATGTCTGCAATTACCATCATTTTGAAGAGCAGCATCAATCTTGTCATTGACTCCAGACCACCCGCTCCTTATCCATTTTGGATAGCCTTGGTCCACGGCCTTTATTCTTGTATTATAGCTAAGTAGGAGAGATTAAAATACATTCACTGATGACACATTATCTAACATGATCCAGTAAATAAACAATAATGTGCAGTGCCTATCATTTAGAGATCTGAGCTTAAGATTAACTTAAAATTATATTGCAATCATGCAAGGCAAGCTGAGTTAGTATTCATTTTAGAATTAATGATTAGAGGCTTTATTTTCTATTTTTTTTAACAATGCATATTTCTGGACTTGTTTAAGTACAAGAATAATGATGAATTTATATAATTTTGACTTCAGTTACGTCTATGTTACCACATTTATCTTATTGCCTAAGTTAGATGATCTTAAGTTAGAGAATTGGACCAGCATTATTGTGTCTCTGTCATAAGGAGGTGGCTGGGAACGGACCCACGTGCAAGACACAGACACTGAAGTACTAGGGACAGGACTAGGATACAGGGTGAGGGCTAGGACATGACTATGAAAACCGGGAATCCAGAACAGGACTGGACAAGAGAGCTAGGAGCCAGGGCTTGGACTCCAATCGAGAGACTGGACAAGGACCCAGAATCTGGATCTTGCCTCTGGCTCGGACCCCAGAACTAGACAAGGATGTGTCTTGGCTGGCAGGCAGGACGAGGCTGGAGTCTTCAGGCTTGAGGTGAGGCTTGAGACCAGAAACCCGAGGCGAGGCTTGAGACCAGAGACTCGAGGTGAGGCTTGAGACCAGAGACTCGAGGCGAGGTTTGAGACCAGAGATTTGAGGCTTGGGGTCTTGAAGCTTAGCTTGGGGTGAGGCTCGAGGCTTGGGGTCTTGAAGCTTAGCTTGGGGTGAGGCTCGAGGCTTGGGGTCTTAAAGCTTGGCTTGGGGCAAGGCTTGGCTAGAGACTTGAGGTGAGGCTCGGCTAGAGACTTGAGGTCTTGTAGCTCTTCCTGGGCAGGGCGCGGTACTCCCAGGCAGGGCGCAGATCACAGATCACCTGGGCAGGGTGCGGATCTCCACCCGATGGAAGCAAGGGACAGGAAGGGACAGAACCCAATGCAGGGTAACGGCAATCTGGCCTGACTTACCTGACGGAGGGCAAGGAACAGGACCCACCACAGGGTAACGGCAATCTGGCCTGACTTACCCGACGGAGGCAAGGGACAGGAAGGGACAGGACCCACCGCAGGGTAACGGCAATCTGGTCTGGCTTACTCGGCGGAGGCAAGGGACCAGAAAGGAGCTAGGTACAGGGTAGCTCTAAGACAAGACTACAGGCGAAGCGAGATGAGAGTTACCGGCAAGACAAGGCAGGGCTTCAGGCGAGGAAACAGAAGGCAGAGGAAGGGATATAAGGAGTAAGGACAAGAACAATCCAGCAGCCACACCTTGGTCTCCGGAGGTATTTATGCAGTCAGCCCCAATGAGAATCAGCTGCCTCAATTAGTGCTCAAACAGGAACAGAAACAGGGTAGACAGGAAAACCTGGAGCAAGGGTTGATGGACCAGACCGTGAAATGGAATGCAGACTTCACTGACAGGACCATGACAGGTCCCCCCCCACCCCACGGGAGCCTCCAGGCGACCAAACAGGCTATCCAGACTATGGACGACCTGGGCGGGTGGGAGGGTATTTAACTGAAGGGAACATCAGGTGTCAAGAGGGCAATGACAGTGTCTGTGTCACAGGGTCCATGGTTGATTGGATCGTTCTGTCATAAGGGGGTGGCTGGGAACGGACTCACGGGCAAGACACAGACACTGAGTTACTAGGGACAGGACTAGGATACAGGGTGAGGGCTAGGACATGACTATGAAAACCGGGAACCCGGAACAGGACTGGACAAGAGAACTAGAAGCCAGGGCTTGGACTCCGAGCCAGAGACTGGACAAGGACCCAGAACCTGGGTCTTGCCTCTGGCTCGGACCCCAGATCTAGACGAGGATGTGACTTGGCTGGCAGACAGGATGAGGCTGGAGCCTTCAGGCTTGAGGCGAGGCTTGAGACCGGAGACTCGAGGCGAGGCTTGAAACTAGAGGCTTGAGGCTTGGGGTCTTGAAGCTTGGCTTGGGGTGAGGCTCGACGCTTGGGATCTTAAAGCTTGGCTTGGGGCTCGGCTCAGCTCGGCTAGAGACTTGAGGTCTTGCAGCTCCTCCTGGGCAGGGCGCCGATGTCCCCCCGACAGAGGCAAGGGACAGAAAGGGAAAGGGGCCACCACAAGGTAATGGCAATCTGGCCTGGCTTACCTGACGGAGGCAAGGGTCAGGAAGGGGCAGAACCACCTGCAGAGTAACGGCAATCTGGCCTGGCTTACCTGACGGAGGCAAGGGACAGGAAGGGAAATAGGTACAGGGTGGCTCCAAGACAAGATTTCAGGCGAGGCGAGAGTTACCGGCAAGACAAGGCAAGGCTTCAGGCAATGCGAGGCGAGACAAGAACTTTAGGTGAGATGAGAGTTACCGGCAAGACAAAGCAAGACTTCAGGCGAGGAAACAAAAGGCGGGGAAGGGATACAAGGAGTATGGACAAGAACAATCCAGCAGCCACGCCCTGGTCTCTGGAGGTATTTATGCAGCCAGCCCCAAAGAGAATCAGCTGCCTCAATTAGTGCTCAACAGGAACAGAAACAGGGTAGACAGGAAAACCTGGAGCAAGGGTCGATGGACCGGACCGTGAACCGGAATGCAGACTTCACCGACCGGACCATGACAGTCTCAGCTGAAAGTGTGGAAAGATTAAACTGTTCATTTTTATTTTTAAGATACAGGTGTATAACTGCAATTTAAATAACTGTTCTTTTTCTCCAATTTTGAAATTTTATTGCATCTTTGACAAGGTGGAATTTCTATTCATGCAAAGGTTCTTTCCATTCCCTAGCTGGACATGAATTGATCAATAACAGTGTAACACTGTTATATGACGTGGTAGAGTTCATAGATTTCGTAGATGCATGGAAACAGACCCTTTGGCCTAACTGGTCCATTGTGACCAAGATGACCCACCCAAGCAAGTCGTACTGGCCAGTATTTGGCCCATAACCTTCTAAACCTACACAATCCATGTACCTGTGCAACTGTCTTTTAAAATGGTTATTGTCTTTCCAATATTTTTTATTAATTTATATATATAAGAATACAGAGTACAGGAAAAAATATATGTCAATACATTAAACTAAATCGCATATAAAGACTCCTTACTCTATATTTGAACATGTCAATTAGTTTGTAACATTGAAAAATAATAATTTTATTATATAAAAAAAATCTAACCCACTACCAAGACCGAAGCTGATTAGTAGAAAAAAAAGAAAAAAGATTGTTAGTCATCATCTGTGCTTTAACAGCAAATCAAAGATTTTGAAAATAATTCAGGAAAGGTCCCCACAATGTTTGAAAGTCTTGATTAGATTCAAAGATTGAACATCAAATCTTCTCTAAATTTAAACATGATATCACGTCACGTAACCATTGGGCGTGAATAGGAGGGGCCATTTCAGCAAAGACTTCCTTCAGGCCATAAGAGACATAAAAGCCAAAATATGCAAATCAGATGGCTCCAAAAATAATATCCTTTCCTCCAACAATACCAAATAAAGCAGTCAAAGGATTAGGCTTGAAATTTACTTTATAAGGTATCAAAAAGGTTTGAAATACTTCTTTCCAATATTTTCCAAGACTTGGATATTTCCAAAACATATGAATGAGTGATGCTTCTCCATTATACTTTTATCACTATACGGAGATGTTTCTAAATAAAAACGAGACAACTTGTCCTTAGTTATATGGGCCCTATGGACCACTAAAATGGTTATTGTACCTGCCTCAATCGTTTCCTTTGGTAGCTCATTCCACATACATACCACCCTTGGTGCAAATGGTTCCTATTAGGTCTTTCCCTTCTCACCTTAGACTTATTTCCTTTAGTTCAGGAGTTCCCAACCTGGGGTCCGTGGACTCCTTGCTTACTGTATTGGTCCATAGCATAAAAATGGGTATGCGTTAGGATATTGATGGCTGCCGTACTATTGGCAAATAAAGACTAGAATCTAGATGGGCAAATGAAACAAAACGGAAAATACATGCCTCCAATACATTTTTCCTACAAAGAAAAATATTTTCTTTGTTTGTTGTATAAATAGTGCTGCATCAATTTGTTTCACATATGGCGGAAGTCCAAATAAGTAAATAGACTGAGATGATTTGTGACTGAGTTTGTTATGTGTGTAGGTCCAGAACTTTGATCCTGAAAGTGAAAAAAATATATAAATTGCATTAAGAATTTGATGGAAGGAAAAAACAAGTGAGGTGCTTAACAGACATCTAATTAATTAGCAATCATTTTACACCCCTACTGAAGCTATATTTTACTGAGAATAAAGTATGTTTTTTTTACCTTGGGATTTGTTCAGATGAACCACAATAATGATTGCCAATTCTTCCATTCAAAGGGATCAAATGTCATGAACAAAAAGGAATTCTTTCATAATATCCCCTGGTTATTACCTTAATCAATTTTAATGCTAACCCATTGCAACATAAATTAGTCTCTAATATGCAGCAAAAGTCTCACCTTTGAAAAAATAAATAATGTCATCTCCAGGAATTTCACAAGCTGCATCGATGTTCGATGGCAGATCTAACCAAATATCTTGGATGGAGCTAACCTTGATATCTGCAGTATGTAGATCTTTATGCCAAAGGGAACTAATCAATAATCATAAAAGAAACGGCTTTTAACTATTTAGGTTAAAATGTTGTTTGAGTACTCATTTAAATCACAATGAATACATAAACTGGAAAAACTTTACCCATTTTTGAAGAGAAAGATATTTCCATAAGCCTTTGTGACAGCATCAAATGATATAGAAGGATCACATGTATCTTGCATCTGCAGCTGTGCAGATTCTTGGTGAGACATTTGTATGGTTCCTGAAAGAGAAAAACAAGTGTTTCGGAAAGAGGGAAGTAGTAATATTACTATAAGACCATATTGAAAAGGTGACATGATTGAGCAAAAGTGCATACACATTTATATTGTTTGTTGAGCTGATGTTTAGAATGTATAAATATGTTTTACATTGCTGACAATATACTGCACATTCTCATTGCATACATTGACATATTTCTTTTAATTTTGTATTTAGTGACCAGAAGCCAGGAAGAAAATGAATAGTATTGGTCCAACTTTCTGTGTTCTATAATATTTCAGAGACATCTAGAATCATGGATAAATTTCAGACATGGAAAATACTTTTTGTTTGGGAAATACTCATTGGAGTTTGGAACTTACATTCCACTCTAAGTTTTAGAAAAACTTTCATTATTAATGAAGTAATTTTGGAGGGAAGTAAGTATAGCAACAGCAGTAAGACCAATGGGATCCTTTGATCAATGAAGACCTTGTGCTTGGTTTCAGAAGATCATAGCTTCAGCACCAATTTCATGATTTTGGGTACCCTGAGACATTTCAGTGAAGTTGTGAGAGAGTGCCAGTCTGTCAGACTGACTAAATAGAGTGACTAAAGACTCGTGCACATTTCTGCAGGTGTACTGTGGAGAGCATTCTGGCTAGTTGCATCACTGCCTGGTACAGAGATGCCAATGCACAGGATTGGAAAGAGCTACAGAGAGATGTAGACTCAGGCAGCTCCATCATGGACACTAGCTTCCCCACCATCAAGGACATTTTCAATGCCTCAAGGAGGAAACATTAACCATGAAAGACCATCACCACCAAGGACATGCCCTTTTTTCAATATAACCATCAGGGAGGACGTATAGGAACCTGAAGATGCATACTCAACAATTTAGGAACAGCTTCTTCCCTTCAGCCATTAGATTTTTGAACAGAAGATGATACCACGAACTCCACTCAATATTTCACCCTTCTCCTCATTCTCTCTTTTCCTATTCCCCATTCTGGTTCCCCTCTTACCCCTTCACTTCTTCTCACCTGCCTGTCACCTCCTGCAGGTACCCTCCTCCTTCCCTTTCTCACTCTCCTCTCTTATAAGATGCCTTCTTTTTCAGTCTCTTACCTTTTCAACCTATCCCTCCCAGTTACTCACTTTCTCCTCTCTCTCCCCCTCCATCATCCTCCTACCTCCTCCCTCACCTGGCTTCTCCTATCACCTATCAGCTTGTACTCCTTCCCCTCCCTCCACCTTCTTCTGGCTTCTTCCCTCTTCCCCTCCAGCTTTGATGAAGGGTCTTGTTCTAAATCATCGACCGTCTATTCATTTCCATAGACACTGCCTGCCCTGCTGAGTTCCTTCAGAATTTTGTCTGTGTTACTCTGGATTTACCTCATTATTTTACTTGCTTTTTATACCATTTATATTTTAAAAATATATTCCTACCGCTACTTACAGTATAGTAATTTTTAGTTATTTCATTTTATTCCTGTCTCAAAACAACAAATTTCATGATATATCAATGATAATAAACCTGATTCTGATTCTGTGGAGTTGAAGAACTGATTTCCCTCTTTAGACAGTTATGAAAAGAATAAATCTCAAAGAAGGGCAGAGTAATTCCTTTACACAAAATACTCTGCAGATGCTGGGATCCAAGCAACACCCACAAGCTGGATGAATTCAGCAGGTCGGGCAGCATCCGTGGAAACCATCAGTCGACGTTTCGGGCCGGAACCCTTCAGCAGTCTCATGAAGGGTTCCGGCCCGAAACATTGACTGATCGTTTCCACGGATGCTGCCCGACCTGATGAGTTCCTCCAGCTTGTTGTGGGGTAATTCCTTTGCCACCCAAACAATGTTCGTCTTCTCTTTCCCCTTGGGAATTTTCTTGGCTTTAAGGACTTTCTTTGACTTTCACTCCAGCTTTGTGGGATCTGAGGTGATGAGGTCAGTGTAGGAACTACAGATTCTTCCATAGATGTGGCAGTAGGTGCTGACAGGATAGCTGGCCAGTTATGTACTGTAATTCACTTCTTTCACCATTTACACAGGGTTTCTGTGTATTCTCAATAGGTAGACTCGAACTTATGCTCTGATAAGTTTACTTGGCTCTGCACTGAATTATGAGTCTCAGACTCTCTTTGCGGCCTTTAGTTCAGAACAATATTATTCTGAACTAAATCACATTATTATTGTTGCCAATGATTTGTTTTTTTTTCTCTCTCCACATTCAGTATTCAATGGTCATTTTTTGTTTATGTGCTCTTTTGGGTTTCTTTGTTTCGTGGCTGCCTGTCAGAAGACAGATCAGAGGGTTGTAAAGTGAATACATACCTTGATAATAAATATACTTTGAAATTTGAAATTTGAACCCAGATGCTCCTCTCCACCTTGAGCAGTCCTGGGCTAGAGATTCAGGAGTCAATAGGAGCACCTTCATGAATCATTTCATATGGCATTATTTTCTAGTGACAGAGCTGAGAGTAAGTTGTATGTTCTAGGAGTCTGCTGTTGGATATGTGAACAGTATAGTCTACTCAATACACCAGACTGAATGTAACTAGGAGCCTAATGCCCATGATGTTGGCCTGTGAGAGTTCATTGACATTGGTTCACTTATCCTTCTGGTGAATATAGATGATTTTGTGTAAAGAAAAGTTTTGATATCTTCAGCACCTTGAGATGCCTGCTGTAGGTAGTTCACATCTCTGGAGCATATAAGAAAAGTCATTGCTACCCAATAGATCATGAGCTTTTAGCTAAGTTTGATGCCTTGATCTGCATGTATCCTTTTTCTCAATCATCCAAAATGTCTGCCTGTGCTTTAAAGGCAAATGTGAATATCTCCCACTTTCTGAGCTTTGATCTCTTTGATTGCATTTTCTTATCCAGTCATAGGGTACTACAGCACAGAAACAGGCTCTTTGTCCCGTATAGATATTCTGCCTGGTCCCATCAACCTGCTCTCACGGTCTGGTCCGTGAAGTCCGCATTCCGGTTCACGGTCCAGTCCGTGGATTCCGTGTTCCAGCTATTGCCTTTCTCCCTTGTTCCATTGGGTGCCTTAATTGAGGCAACTGATTCTCATTTTGGGCTGGCAACATAAATAGCTCTGGGGTCCCGTGATTCCTCGCTGGACCATCCTCAGCAGTAACCTCATCTGTAACCTCGCTAGTAACCTCGCTGGAGCGGGTCCGTCAAGTTAACCCTCCGGACTGAGACTGGAGCCGCTGTCTGTAGTTCCTGGGCCACGTCTAGGGCTTGCCGCTACTTGGAGCCTTTTCATGTCAAGATAAAGAACAGTCTAACGTTGTGTGGATTTGTCTCTCCGTGTTGTCTCCTCTGCTGGATAGGTCCGGCCGTTTGCCGCTACCCTGACTGGAGAACGTGTTGGGCATGTGGCCAGTGGTTAAGGCGTTCGTCTAGTTACCTCAAGGTCACTAGTTCGAGTCTCAGCTGTGGCAGTGTGTTTGTGCCCTTGAGCAAGGCACTTAATCACACATTACTCTAGTCTGTGCGAGGAGTGGCACCCCACATAGACTTCCAATATGCGCCTCGTAAGGCATGAAATTGCCCAATGCAGGCCTGTCATGGTCTGAGTCGATGTTTCCTCCCCCTCCCTCCCTCCCTGACTGGAGAACAGTCTCAGTGTTCAGTGTCCTGTGTCTAAGAAGAGTCCCGCCTCTATGTCCTGTGTCCAAGGAGGAGCCCCGGCTCAGTGTTCCATGTCCTGTGTCTAAGAAGATTCCCGGCTCTATGTCCCGTGTCTAAGGAGGAGCCCTGGCTCAGTGTTTTGTGTCCTGTGTCTACGTCAAGTCTGTTCCAAGTGCAAGTTGAGAGTCAAGTACCCAGTCCAAGTCAAGAGCCAAGTCCCAAGTCCAAGTCAAGAATCAAGTTCCAAGCCAAGTCTGAATCCAGTCTAAGCCAAGTCCTAGTTCTAGTCAAGAGCCAAATCTAGACCCAGGTACTGAGTCCTTGCCAAGACCCAAGTCCTGAGTCATGACCTGAGCTCCCTGTGAAGTTCAAGTCCCAAGTCCAAATCCAGGTTTTCTGGTTTGTCACTCTTCGTCTACCATCGTGTTATCATTTTGTCCTTGCTCCTTGGCTTCATTAGCATTCTTAATAAACATAGTCCAGTTCCTAGTACTTCATTCTCTGTGTCTTGCATTTGGGTCCGCTTCCATTGCCCCGTTATGACAGAACAGCCCAGTCAAACATGGACCCGACGACACAGACACTGTCGTTAAACTCTCGCCATCCAGGGCTCCCTCTTGTTGAAACCCCCACCCCCCACCCGCCTGTTGAATCTCCAGGAGGTTGCCATGGCAGGGGGGTGGGGGGTGTTACTGTCACAGTCCAGTCTGTGAAGTCCCCATTCTGGTCCATGGTCCGGTCTGTGGATTCTGTATTCCGGCTATTCCTTTTTTCCCTTGTTCCATTGGGCGCCTTAATTGAGACACCTGATTCTCATTTCGGGCTGGCAACATAAGTAGCTCTGGGATCCAGTGACTCCTCACTGGACCGTCCTCGTCAGTAACCTCGCTGGAGTGGGTCCGTAAAGTTAACCCACTGAAGTGAGACTAGATCCGCTGTCTGTAGTTCCTGGGCCATGTCTAGGGCTTGCTGCTGCTTGGAGCCTTTTTGTGTCAAGATAAAGAACAGTCTATCTTTGTGTGGTTTTTTCTCTCCGTGTTCTCTCCTCCGCTGGGTATGTCCAGCCGTTTGCTGCTACCTTGAGTGAGGATCGGTCTCAGTGTTCCATGTCCTGTGTCTAAGAAGAGTCCCAGCTCTATGTCCTGTGTCCAAGGAGGAGCCCTGGCTCAGTGTTCCGTGCCCAGTGTCTAAGTTAAGTCTGTTCCAAATCCAAGTCGAGAGTCGAGTCCCAAGTCCAAGGCGTGAGTCAAGTCCCAAGTCCAGGTCAAGAGTTAAGTCCCAAGTCTAAGTCAAGAGTGAAGTTCCAAGTCCAAGTCGAGAGTCAAGTTCCAAGTCCAAGTCAAGAGTCAAATTCCAGTCTGAGTCCAGTCCAAGCCAAGTCCGAGTTCTGGTCAAGAGCCAAGTCTAGACCCAGGTACCAGGTCCTGAATCATGACCTGAGTTCCCTGTCCAGTTTAGGTCCCAAGTCCAAGTTCAGGTTCTCCGGTTTGTCATTCTTTGTCTACCTTCGTGTTATCATTTTGTCCTCGCTCCTTGGCTTCATTAGCATTCTTAATAAACATAGTCCAGTTCCTAGTACTTCAGTGTCTATCCCTTGCATTTGGGTCCGCTTCCATCACCCCGTTATGACACCTGCACCTGGACCATAGCCCTCCTTAATCCTCCCATCCATGTACTGACCTAATTTTTTTCTTAAATGTTGAAATCAAACCCACATCCACCACTTGCACTGGCAACTCATTTTACACTCTTACCATCCTCTGAGTGAAGCAGTTTTCCCTCGTGCTTCCTTAAATATTTCATGTTTTACTCTTGTAATGAAAAACCAAGTTATCAGAAGATTGATGCTGATGAGAGAGATAAGAAAGACAAAGGGAGAAGCGTTCAAAATGTTAATGAGAGAAGAGAGAGATTAATGAAAAGAAACACAGTTCCGAGTATTGACAGACCGGTTGCTTTGAACCTGAACTATTTGAAATTTGATGGACAGGCGATACTCCAGCAGGGGGATAAAAGGAACAGGTTCGCTAAGGCACGACAGACACCATGAGATCACGAGATAACGAGACCCTGGAAAAGTGGTGTGCCCCCACAAGTTGGTGGCAGTTCGGAGGTCTGGTTGTGGGACCGACCATAGATGCACAGGGTGAAAAGTTACGATCGGCGGGAACCTGGTGTGTGTGTCTGCCCTTGCCTGGGTGCCGGGTTCACTGCGGAAGAACGATCGTATCCGGAACGGAGGGGTCACAGTCGGTGACCTCCGAAGACAGTTAAAAGGCTCGCCTGAAAGCTAACTGTGGGGAACATCAAAGGTCTGTTGAATCGAAATTGGCATTCGCTCTCCCTCTCTCCAATGGCACAACAGCGATTACTGCGAACTGTATTCAGCTGAACTGAACTCTGCGTCACTTGAGACTGATCATTTTACCCCTAGACTGCGATAGAGCTTGATTGATTCCTATTATCCTAGTTCTGTGTACATGTGTGTTTTATCATTGCTAACCTGTTGCATTTATATCCTTACGATTAGAGTACTGTGTTACTTATTTCTTTAATAAAACTTTCTTAGTTCCAGTAATCCAGACTCCAACTAAGTGGTCCATTTCTGCTGGTTTGGCAACCCAGTTACGGGGTACGTAACACTCTTACCCTATGACCTTTAGTACTCGTCTCTCCTAGCATCAGTGGACAAAGCATGCTTGCATTTACCTTATCTGTACCACCCGTATTTTTGCTTGGCTCTATCAAATTTCATCTCATTCTCCTGCACTCTGGGGAATAAATTCCTAACCTGTTCATCCTTTCCCTATAATTCAGGTCTTAAGTCCAAATTCTCTCTAGACTCTTTCAATCTTATTGATACCGTTCCTGTAGGTAGGTGACTAAAACTGTACACAACTCTCCAAGTTAGGCATCAACATCATTTTATACAATTTCATCATCACATTCCAACTCCTGTACACAGAACATTGATTTATGAAGGCTAATGTGCCAAAAGCTCTCTTTACGTCCCTACCTACCTGTGATGCCACTTTCATGGAATTATGGATCTGTATTCCCAGCTCACATTTCTCAGTGCCCTGCTGTTCACTATGTAAATTCTACCCTGGTTTGTCCTCCAAGGTACAACACCTGGAGATTCTGGGGAAGTAATCAGAACCAGGAGACCATATTTAAGACTGATATCCATCCCTGATACAGCAATGCAATTAAAAATTCCTTGGAATGAAGCTATAAAGGAGCAATTTCTATTAAAAACTTTTTAAAAATGCAGAAATTCAAAAGTCCAGAAACTAGGTAACTGAGGAAGATTTTAAGCAATGCATCTATTATCTCTGCAGCCATCTTCTCTGGGAGGATTGGTATATTAGACCCTTCCACATTCTTTAAATTATGCCTTTCTTTTGTCCACTGTAAGCATTGTAGAATATCTCATCCAGGTCTATATTGTTGTGAATAATTTTTCTTATCCTGAAAGAATCTACTATTGTTTTCACTACTCTATTGTAACTTGACATTCTTACAGAATTATTTTTGCATTTCTTGCTGTTTATTTTAATGTATTTTTGCCTTTTTACAATTAGATTTTATTTTAAAGTTTACACTTAGTTAGCATTGGGAAGGGTACTTTTCCATGGAGTCTCTAATTTTTTACTCAGAATGATGAAATTTCTTAATCCACCTTCCTGCATAACTGATTCTGTTTATATTTCAAAACAATACTTTTATACTTAAGATTATTATATTTAAGTTCAATGTACAATACTATCACAATATGAGCACTCTTCCAACCTGAAATATCTACCAGTCAAGTGTCATCTATTTTATCTGCCAGTGGAGTTTTGCACTGTCATCCTGGTAGCAGTATACATTCCACCTCTGGCCAACATCAGGCAGGCACTGGAGGAGCTGAGCACTGTGATAAAACAGCCATCAAACAATGCACCCTGATGCCTCCCCTGTTATTATGGGGGATTTATTGTGCTTGGAAGTAGGTACAGAGGAGATGTCAGGTGTAAGTTGTTTTTAAAAAAGATGCAGAGGGTGGTGAGTGCATGGAATGGGCTGCCAGTGATGGTGGTGGAGGTGGAGACGATAGGGTCTTTTAAGAGACTCCTGGACAGGTACATGGAGCTCAGAAAAATAGAGGCCTATGGGTAACCCTAGGTAATTTCTAAGGTAGGGTCATGTTCAGCACAGCTTTGTGGGCTGAAGGGCCTGTGTTGTGCTGTAGGTTTTCTATGTTTCTATGTTTCTTTTTCACCAACATATCACCTGTGAACCAGAAGATCCAACACACTTGACCAATTGGCTACTGTTATACCACCACCAAGAATATTTACTGTGCCATCCCTCGCCCACACTTTGGAATGTCCGATCACCTGGCTGTACTTCTACTCCTGTTTTAAAGGCAGAGACAAAAGACCACAGCACTAGTAGTGAGGACCAAGAAGGAATGGCCAAGGGAGTGCTTACAGTACTATATTGAATTGGTGGACTGGACAATATTCAGGGATTCATCTTCAAATCTAAAAGAATACGCCATAAACATCATCGACTTCATCAAGTCATGAATGCGTGCCTTTAAGAACATATACCCAAACCAAAAGCCATCGATGAACCAGGAGATTTGTTATCTGCTGAGGGCTAGATCTGTGGCATTCAAGACTAGTGATCCATAACTGTACAAGAAATCCAGGTACAACCTATAGAAGTTTATTTTAAGAGCCAAAAAACAGTTTCATTTGAAGTTGGAGATGGAATTGGATGCACGTCAGTCCTGGCAAGGTTTTCAGGCAGTTACTTCCTACAAGGCAAAACCTAACATCATGAATAGCTCTGATGGTTCACTCCCAGATGAGCTCAACACCTCCTAAGCACACTCTGAAAATGAGATTAAAACTACTCCTGTGTGAATTCGTGCAGCATCTGGTGACCCTCTGATCTCTCTCTTGGAGGCCAACTTCTGAACACCTTTCAAGAGGGTGAAACCTCTCAACGCATCAAGCCCTGATTGTGTACTCGGCAGGCACTGAAAACTTGTCCCAACCAACTAGCAGGAGTGTTCAAGGACATCTTCAGTCTCTCACTTGTTGGAAGTTGGAAGTTCCGACTTGCTTCGAGAGGGCGATAGTCATGCCAATGCTCAAGAAGAGCAGTGTGAGCTGCCTCAATAGCTCACCCAGTTACACTCACACTTACTGTGATGACGTGCTTTGACAGGTCAGTCACTGACAGAATCAACTTCTCCCAAAGAAAGTACCTAGGCTCACTGCAATTTGTCTAATGCTACAGAAGGTCTACAGCAGATATATAATATCTACTCTCTACTCGGCCTTGGATCACCTGCACAATAGCATTACCTATGTCAGGCTGCTGTTTATTGATTTCAGCTCAGCGTTCAACACCATCATACTGTGAGCTCTAATCAACATGCTCCAAAACGTGGGCCTCTGTCCCTCTGCAATTTGACCCTTGACTTTCTCACTGGGAAACCACAGTCCGTGCTGATCAGAAATAGCATCTCCTCCTTGTTGACAATCAACACTGGTGCACCTCATGGATGCGTGTTTAACATTTCTGAAAATCTATCCTGGGTCCAGCACATTGATGCAATTACAAAGAAAGCAAGACAGTGGCTATATTTCATTAAAGGTTTGAGGAGACATAGTACGTCACCAAACTCGCTTGCAAATTTCTTCAGATGTACTGTGGAAAGCATCCTAACTGGTTGCATCACCATTCGGTATGGAGGGGCCACTGCACTTCATCGACTAAAGGTACAGAAAGTTTTAAACTCAGCCAGCTCCATTATAGGCACCAGCCTCCCCAGAATCCACAACTCCTTCAAATATCAATGATTCAAAACGGCAGCATCTATCATTCAGGACCACCATCACATAGGACATGCCCTCTTCTCATTACTATCATCAAGGAGGAGGCACAGGAGCCTGAAGGCACACACTCAGCATTTCAGGAGCAGCTTTTTCCCCTCTGTCCAGTCAGAAACTGATGACAATGAACCATGAACACCATCTCACTATTTTTATCTTTATTTTTGTTCTTTTTTGCACTACTTATTTACTTTGATTTTTATATATAGTGTATTTCTTATTGTAACTTACAGCTTACGACAATTATGTATTGTACTGTACTGCTACTCACAAAACAACAAATTCCACAACATTTGCCAATAACATTAAACTTGATTCTGATTCTGATTCCAATTCAGTTGTTATCAGACTCTTGAACAGGTCTCTTGTATGATTTCATAAAAAGAATATTACCGCAGAGTTTTAGATTCAACTAAGCAGTTCACTCAAAAAGAATCCAATAAAGAAAGAATAAATGTTGCTCTTAGATAATTTCTCCTTTCAATCTAAGTGTTCTTTCTCATAACCCTGGTTAAAAATGGAGTCTATTACATCAAGATGTTATGGTCACTAACTTAAGTCCATCTTTCCATAAATACAGAAACATATAGTCTTCCTGGAAAGATAAATCTTATAATTCCATAATCAGATAATTTTTTAAAAGACTACTCACTATATTAGATGTGCATCCTGTTTCCCTATTAGCTGCACTTAATTATTACTCAAAAGTTAGGCTTTAATGATTGGAGAATCTATTCTATATCTTTCAAAAAATACTCATTCAGCAAATAATATACCTTTTCTTCAAATAAAAAATATGGGTCCTACCATAGAGAGCATGTATTGCTCTAATATCATCAAAAGAAAGAAAGAATCTGTTTGAAGGTCTTTTGTAATATGTTGGATACATCACAGCAGATCGATATCTGGAATGAGCAAGACCCAGTGCATGACCAAATTCATGTGTTGCAACATGAAATAAGTTGGCACCTGCAAAGAAAATAGTTATTATTGTCACTGAGATAGCGTTGTAACAAGAGAACATTGGAACATTGGCCTTCATAAGTTGAAGTACTGAGTATAAGAGTTGAGATGTTATGTTGAAGTTGTATAGGATGTCGGTGAGGCCTAATCTGAAGTATTGTGTGCAGTTTTGGTCACCCACCTGCAGGAGGATGTCAATAAGCTTGAAAGAGTGCAGAGAAAATTTACAAGGGTGTTGCCAGGACTTAAGGACCTGAGTTATAGGGAAAGGTTGAATAGGTTAGGACTTTATTCACTGGAGTGTAGGTGAATGAGGGAAGATTTGATAGAGCTATATAAAATTTAGAGGGGTATAGATAGGGTAAATGCAAGCAGGCTTTTTCTACTGAGGTTGGGTGAGGCTAGAATTAGAAGTCATGGGTTAAGGGTGAAAGGTGAAATGTTTAAGGGGAACATGAGGGAGAACTTCTTCACTCAGAAAGTGGTGAGAGTGTGGAATGAGCTGCCTGCAGAATTGATGGATTCAGGTTCAAATTCAATACTTAAGAGAAATTTGGAGAAGTACATTGATGGGAGGGGTATGGAAGGCTATGGTCCTGGTGCAGATCGATGGGACTAGGCAGATTAATAGTTTGACATGAACTAGATAGACTGAAAGGTTTAATTATTAGTGTAGTGTTCTATGACATGACTGACATATTCAAGTATGGCAGCTACAATTTCTTAGCTACTTTAGAAAATAATTAGAATGCTCTTTGTAAGGCTGAATTCATAAAGATAAAAACTAATTCTTGAACAATTTACTTTATAACCATTTAGCTAAATGGAAGAATAAGTTTATCAGTTAGCATACAATAATCTAAATAATCTTATTATTTTAGGAAAATTGTAATTGTTGAAGAAAAAAAATCTGAGATTAACTCAGATCGTCTCTGCCATTTCAAATTGAATGAAATAAATCCAATCAACTCAATGTTATGGAAACTAAATACTAATCAAGACCAGTGTTTGATATTTGTGTGGTATTTTCTTGCACAGCTTTTACATTATAGAAACAGGATATTTGACATGACAAATTCACATCAGTTTTTATACTGTGTTTGCTCCTGTCCTTAATCTAATCCTGTGAACATGTTTAGTTCTTCCTTACTTAAGCATTTATCTCAATTCATCTTAATTCCATCTGAGCTGATCAGTTCAACTACTCTTCGTAGTTATCAGTTCTTACAATAACATCTATTTGTTGTTCATGCGGGAAATGTATTACCTTAAAAAGCAAATATATTAACAAGGCAATTGGGCCAATTAATATTGTGCCAGTGTTCAAACTCCCATGTGGTTAACCCTCAGCATAAGTCGTGTAATTCACTAACTTTCATTGTTCCTTACCATTGCGCCTCCATGTCCAATTTTCTTCCCAATCAAAGTGTATATCCCCGCCAATCCCTTTTCCTGGTGAAAATGCATGAGCCAAAGTCCCTCCTCGACCATCAAATGGAAAATTGTCACCATGAACTAGTAACAAATAAGTGAAATGAACAAAAAAGGCAAAATTTTCAAGTTAACTGCAGTTAGAAACCTTCAGGGACCTAGAAGTTGCTTTTCTTCAGCGATTTATCAACCATTGTAGTCAAATAATTTCTAAGTTTCCTTCCTGGTGCCAGTGTACAATTCAGTATGAGCACAATTCTGCCAACAGAGTTCAAAATATGAAAGTGCAGCTCCAATTTCATGTAATCTACATATTCTCTTTGTAGCTAGAACCAGACCCACCTAATTTTCCTTTCAAGTGGGATTACTACTGTAGAATAACCAGCATTTGATAATCAATAACTCATGCATCACCAAAATGAGATTATGATGGAAATGTCTAATCACTGATAGATCTAAAAGGTCCAACAGTGCCAATTATATCTTTCTTTTGAGATTTCCAGAAATACAGACATTTCTGGGAATGTATGAGAAAAGTTTAATCATTTCTGACAATACTAATACTAATGGGGTTTCTCTAGCACTCAAAACATGATTTTTCGATCCTGGAAGATCTTACAGAGGATTTGGTCAAATCAATATAGGCCATCCTTGTTAGTAAATGGGTTCGATTTTTACAGATATCCTTAAGTTAATTTTGTCCATAAATTGGAAAATACATAAAAATCACTTGATGTGGTTATCAAATCTCTACAGTATAGTAAGGAGATCGGGTCAAAACGCACACAAGGCTGATGAGAAAGAACAATCGGTAAAAGTAGAGAGAGAGAGAAAATTAGTTCTGTTATTTGTACCCTGGTGATGACTTGTACATTGAAATGAGTCAATACAGTTTAAAGGGGTTATCAAAATTGTCAGTTATTTGTTTTTCTTTAAGCCTGCTCTGTAATTTACAGGAAATAGAACCTTCTTGCTGTGTAATTGAGTGTTTCTGTAATTGATAATATCATTTTATATTTCCCAAATTGTGTTGGTATTTTGAAATGGCATTTTCAGATCTGAAGGCCCATTGTTTAATAACACAGATTCTAAAACATCATTGGATTGACTTACAAGTAAACAAAAAGAAAAATTCTTAATACTTTTACCAAAATTTAGCTCCTATCAAATGTAAAACATACTGAGTCAAATTAGATATTTAGTCAAATTCGGTCCAGTTTATTTCTCTTTGAAAGCAAAATTCCACAAATTCAGCATAATCTTAACAAATTGCTGGCAACCCTGAAGAATCTATGTAGAAATATTTATGTAGTGTGCCACATATGCCAATGTTTTCCATGCTGAGGCCAGATGGAAGATGGATGAACAACATCTCATATTCCATCTTGGTAGGCTTCCACTTGATGGCATTAACTTTCAGTAACCAATCCTTTTGTCCCCTCTTACCCTCTGCCTTTATTTTCTCTTATCTCTTTGATCCCTTCTCATTCCCCACCCTCACCCTCATGACCTGTACAACACTCTCACATTCCTTTCCGTGTCTCCCCACCTCCTTCCCATTATTCCACAGTCCACTGTCCTTTCATATCAGATACTTTTTTCTTCTGCCCTTTGCCTCCAATACCTAATTCCACCCAGCTTCTCACATTATACCATTCTCTCCCCTCTCCCATCCTCCTGCCTTTCCCCTCCCTCCTGCCTTCGTCCTCTCACTTGCATTCACCTCTTACCTTAAAGTTTGTGCTCCTCTCCCTACCCTTTTATTTTGGCTTTTGCCCTCTTTATTTCCAGTTCTGATGAAGGGTCTCGGCCCAAAACGCCGACAGTTTATTTCCCCCCATAGATGCTTCCTGACCTACTGAGTTCTTTCTGTATTTTACGTAGGTTGCACTCGAAATGTTTTTAAGCTCAGGATTCCATAGATTGATTACTAGAAATAATGGAGAAAAAGCAGAGGAGGCCCACAGAAAGTTCATCTCCTAGCATCTTTCGAGAGATTCTATTCCTAAATAAATATACACATTGCACATTCAAATTACATCTAACTCCACTGTTTAGAACATAGAACAGTATAGCACAATACAGGCCTTTCAATCCATGCTATTGTACTGATCTTTTAACCTACTCGAGATCAACTTAACCACTCCCTCCTACATAGCTCTCAGTTTTTCTAACATCCATATGCTTATCTAAGAGTCTCTTAAATGTCCATAATGTATCTGTCTCTACCACCAAACCCTAACAGTGTGTTCCATATACTTACTATTCTCTGTGTATAGAACCTACCTCTTACACTCTCCCGTGCTTCCTTCCAATCACCATAAAATTATGTTTCTCACACTAGCTGTGGTGATATCACGTGTCACGTGTAAGAACGGGATTGGACTGAGTCGGGAGCATGAGCAGAAATGACAGAATGATCTAGAAACTGTATGTTAAAGACGTGCTTGCTGTTTGCTGTTGTAAATAAACGTTCTAGTTTTAATTCTTCCAGAATATGGTTTGTTCTTATAACCCATGGTACGTGTAAAGAACAGAACATGGTGTCAGAAGTCAGTCTGGAAGAATAATTCGTTTGGCTAACACGGGAGAAGCAAACATAATCGAAAAAAGAGAGCTAACTTTTTTGTTGTTTGCTAACAGCTTTAAAAATGGAAGTTTTGCAACCCCCATCAACGCTTTAGCTGACTGGAAACATAACTGAAAACTTGAAAAGATTTAAACAGCGTTTTGAAATTTATTTATCAGCAATTGGAGCAGAAAATAAAACAGAAAAAGCGAAAGCAGCGATCCTACTCCACGTAATAAGGGTGACACAATTGAGGTATATGACCATTTTACTTTTGAAAATGGAGATAATTTGAATCTAAAAGCGATAATCGACAAATTTGACGCATTTTGTATACCGAAGCGTAATGTGACGTATGAGTGCTATAGATTTTTCAAATGTCAGCAGAGACCTGGTCAAACGATTGATCAATTTGTTATGGAATTGAGAAACCACAGTAAAAGATGCGAGTTTGCAGAGCTTACAGGCTCTCTCATGAAAGACAGAATAGTTTGCGGCATTCTGGATAATGGTCTGAGAGAAAGACTGTTAGAACAAGATTTGAATTTGGAAAAAGCTGTGGCACTCTGCAAAGCTTCTGAGACTGTGATGTCACAGGCTAAAGAGCTTTTTATTGAGAACTGCAACGTACACGCTGTGCGCAAACATATTAGAAAAAATAATAAAACAGCAATGGAACCGACAGAGAACAAGGTGTCATCTGAAAGAAAAAAGCTTTGTGATTACTGTGGGCGGGAGCACCGACCTAAAAAGTGTCCAGCGTATCGGAAAATGTGCAACAACTGTGGTAAGAGTAATCATTTTTCACACTGTTGCAGAAGCAGAAAGGAAATAAAACATGTAAATGCAGTGCTTGAAAATGAATGCGGGGAGTTTTATATAGATGTGCTATGTGGAAACAAACAAAGTAAGAATGGTTGGACTATTCCATTGCAAGTGAACCACAACATTATTCTGTTTAAATTGGATACTGGAGCACAAGTAAATGTTCTTGCAGAATCTGACTTTAATGTATTAATGCCAAGACCAAAATTACATCAGACAAATATAAAAGTGATTGTGTATTCAGGTGCAGACATTCCGTTTAAAGGAACGTGTGTGGCAAAAGAATCACACAAAAATATTGAGCACATACTTTCATTTGTGGTAGTGCCAAAAATGTACAGTCAATATTGGGTTTATCTGCCTGTGAGCAACTGTATTTGGTGAAAAGAGTATTAGTCCTGGACAGTGATGCAGAGTCAGAATACAGTGACTTGATGAAAGAGTATGAGGACTTGTTCAAAGGGCTTGGTTGTCTTCCAGGAGAGCACACAATTAAAATTGACAACACAGTGCCACCCATAGTACATCCATGTAGAAAAGCACCTTTTGCATTACGTGATCAACTGAAAACAGAGCTTGACAGAATGGAACTGTTAGGAGTCATACAAAAAAATTGATGAGTTGACTGAATGGGTCAATTCGCTTGTTATTATTGATAAGAAAAATGGAAGACTGAGGATTTGCTTTGATCCAAGAGCCTTGAATCAAGGCATTAAAAGAGATCATTTCAAATTGCCTACTTGTGAAGAAATTATGTCACAGTTTGCTAATGCAAAGTACTTTAATAAATTAGATGCATCCTCTGGATTTTGGCAACTTAAACTAGATGAACTGAGTTCAAAGTTGTGTACCTTTAACACTCCTTTTGCCAGATACCATTTTCTTAGGTTTCCGTTTGGAATTGCATCAGCTCCTGAAGTGTACCATAAACCATTCACATTCTATATGAGCACATTGAGGTTGTAGATACCTCCAAGGACGATATTATTGTTTGGGGATCATCTAAACCAGAGCATGACGCCAGACTTAGACAAGTCTTAGAGGCAACACGCAATGCAAACCTGAAGCTGAATAAAGACAAACGTCAGCTAGGAGTGACTGAACTTACCTTTGTGGGTGACATCATCAGCAAAGAGGGTGTGCATCCTGATCCATTGAAGGTTTTTGCTATTGAGAACATGCCAAGACCGCAATGTAAAAAGGATGTTTAAAGGTTTATGGGAATGATCAACTACATGGGAAAGTTCATACCCAATCTTTCAGAACAGCTTGCTTCATTGAGGCAGCTAACAGAAAAGAAAAACGAATGGAGCTGGAATCATAAACAGGAGAAGGCATGGCAAATTCTCAAGGAAGTGTTCACCAAAGAACCTGTGTTGAAATTCTATGATGCTGAGAGACCCATCAAAATCTCATGTGATGCATCTCAAGCAGGCTTAGGGGCAGTATTACTCCAGAAACATGATCAGGAGTGGCTACCACTGGCATATGCATCTCGTTCATTATCTGATCCAGAAACAAGGTATGCCCAAATTGAAAAAGAGTTGTTCAGCATTATGTTTGCTTGTGAGAGATTTCATCAGTTTGTGTCAGGACAATCTATTGATGTTGAAACCGATCATAAGCCTTTGATTGCATTGTTTCACAAACCTTTAAGTGACTGTCCTTTGCGAATTCAGCGAATAATGATCAAATTGCAAAGATATGCGTTGAATGTGTCATAAACATCTGGAAAATTCATGTACACGGCTGACACACTTTCCAGAGCTGTGGATCCGACAATAAAAAGGAACGTTATTGATGTTCAGGTATTTATTGATACAGTTTCATAGAAACTGTACCTGTTGCTCCCAAAAAGTTGGAACTGCTGCAACTTGAGACAGAGAAGGACAAAATTCTCAGTCAGGTTATACAAATGGTGATGGATGGAAGGCCAGATAATAGGCATGACTGTACCTCAGAAGTACAAGAATATTGGAACCACAGATCAGAACTTTCTGTTGTGGATGGGATATTGTACAAAGGTAGCAGAATTGTGATTCCTAAAAGTCTCCGAAAAAAAATGTTTGGGAAAATTCATGAAGGCCACCTAGGTATTGAAAAATGTAAGAGAAGGGTGCGAAAAGTGATGTTTTGGCCCAGGATGAATCAAGAAATTGCAGAATCGGTGTCTTCTTGTCAAATATACTTTAAATACCAACCTAGCAACCCTAAGGAGCCACTGCATCTACATCCTAATCCTCAGAGACCTTATCAGAAGGTAGGCATTGATCTTTTTGTAACTGACAATAAAGATTATCTATTAATAACAGATTTCTACTCATTGTATCCTGAAGTGTGTGGTTTGAGCAGAACAACAGCAGAGAACGTAATTACATGCATGAAATCAGTTTTTTCTAGACATGGTGTACCTGATGAAGTTTTCACGGACAATGGTCCACAATTCAGTGGTGAATGTATGAGACATTTTGCTCATGAATGGGGCTTTATTCATACAACATCCAGTCCATTTTTTCCCTCAGTCCAATGGATTAGTTGAGAAGTTGGTAGGAATTATCAAGAAACTGATGCACAAAGCAAGAGATAGTGGAGGTGATTTTTATAAAGCTGGCGAGTCATTCTCCTGTTCATGTACATGTAGAACGCCTTGGGTTTTCCCTTAATCCTACTCATCAAGGACTTCTCATATTCCCATCTAACTCTACTAATTTCTTTTTTAAGCTCCTTTCTGGCTACCTTGTAACTCTCTAGATCCCTGTCTTATCATTGCTTCCTAAACCTTAAGTACGCTTCCTTCTTTCTCTTGACTAGATGTTATATGTCTCTTGTCAACCATGGTTTCTTCACCCTATCATTTTCCTTGCCTCAGAAGGGCAAACCGATCTAGAGCACCTTTCAAGTGCTCCCTAAACAACCTCCACACTTCCCTTGTATATTTCCCTGAGAACATCTGTTCCCAATTTACGCTCCCATGTTCCTGACTATTTGTATCATAATTCACCTTCCCCCAATTAAATATGTTCTTATACCGGCTGCTCCTATTCCTACCCAAGGCTATGCTAAAGTTGTGATCACTGTCTCCAAAATGCCCACCCACTGAGAGATCTGTCACCTGACCATGTTCATTCCCTAGTATTAGATCCAGTGTGTCCTCTTTTTCAGCTGGCCTGTCCACATATTGTGTCACGAATATTTCCTGGATAGACCAAGCAAATTCTGCCCCATTAAAACCTTTTGCACTAAGGAGACACCAATCAATATTAGGGAGCTGAAGTCACCCTTGAAAACAACACTGTTATTTTTGAACCTTCCCCCAAAATCTGCCTCCCAATTTGTTGCTCGGTGTGTCTGTTGTTATGGGGATGCCTATAGAATGCTTCCAATAGAATGATCACTCCCTTCCTGTTTCTGACTTCTATATACACTGACTCAGTAGACAATCACTCCACAATGCCCTCCCTTTCTGCAACTGTGATACTACCCTTGATTAGCAATGCCACTTCTCCACCTCTTTTCACCTGTCTTGCTGTCCCTTTTGAAACACCTAAACTCCAGAAACCAGCAGCTATTCCTGCTCTTGTGACAACCAAGTCTCTGTAGTGGCACCAATGTCATACTTCCACATTCTGATCCATGCTTTATGTCCATCAACTTTCTTTCTGATGCTTCTCACATGTAAAGTAGACATATCTCAACCCATCCAACTGACAGTATCTATGCCCCATCCACTGCCTCATAGTCTCTCTACACATTGAATCTACCTTTACACTAATTGCTCCAACATTTGACCTATCATTTTGGTTCCCTATCCACCTGCCAGCCTAGCTTAAATCCTCCACAACATGTCTAGCAAATCTCCCAGCAAGGACATGGGTCCCCTATGAGTTCAGGTGTAACCCATCGCTCTTTCTCCAGAAGAGATTCTAATAATCCTCAAATCTGAAGCTTTGCCCCTTGCACCAGTTCTTCAGCCATGCACTCAACTGCCAAATCAACCTATTCTTACCCTCACTAGTGCATGGCACAGGCAACAATCCAAGCCCTCAAGGTTCTGCTTTCTGTTGCTTCTGGGGTCAACCTAAGTAGCAGATCTAGGGTGATCTTGAGTCATCAAGGATGCTGATGTTTCAGAGCTTTCCTTGAAAGTTGGGTAAGACCGACTTCTAACATATATTCTTTTTAAACCAGTGAATACATATCAGGAAATCGGTATGTGCTATAGACAATATGTGTTTGGTTTTTCTAACCTTTAGAATGACAAAAAACACTTGTACAGAGTGTTACATTATCAACATTAACATTAAAATTTACAAAGAACTTAAAGAAATAAAACTGAGAAAGCACAAAAAATATATTATAGTCCAACAGAAATGATTAAAGATATGGCATCATGTGACTTTGTGTCTGTGATTTTTTTCAGAAGATAGTTGTCAGCCAGGATCACTGGAAAATCTATCAATCTATTGGTGGTTAGCCAAAGATTACTGTCATCTTCTCCTGGCATGTTATTACTTTAAGTGAGAGTGAAATGGCCACACTTAAAAAAGGCATTTGGCATTTGAATTAAAAATGTTGCATATTACATCTGATAGTTATATGACAAGCATGACAAATCCCTGAACATTAAGTGACAACCACATAAATTGGATAAGATACTGTGGATATGTTAAATGTGATATACTATTTTACATAGGTGGTAATATATCTTTAATAAACCTTAATTATTTCATTATCAATATTTTTACTTTATAGCCAATAGTTAATGTTACAGTTCCAATTCTTTGAAAATCTGTGGAAACACTGCTATGTGCTACGTTTTAGACAATTGTACTGTTTATTGGAGATTTTCCTGTTATTCCATTCCATTGTTACCCTCTCCAGCAGCATTATTCCATAAATTCCTCAAGTTACCTCTAAAGCAACAACATATTAAATTCAACTCAAGCGCTGAATAAGCATATATGATGTTAATTATAAGAATTATATTTATATAATTATATATATGTATATTTATAAGAATATAGTTTTATTTAAATTTTGTCTATAAAACAATGTTGATAGTTATAAACCTGAAATCTTAAAACTCTTTGTATTTCTATAGATTTGCCTAACCTGCTGAGGTATTTCCATAATTTCTGTTTTATTCTACTAAACAGCGGAATTATTGTGAGTAAATTTAAAGAAAATAAGTAATCTGTAAAATATTTGATAAGCTATTCTCTTGTCAACAGTATACAAATTTAAAAGCAGTAACATACCACGTGTTTCGAATGAAATCATGATATCAGCTTCAGTATTGAAGACTCTGACAAGATTCAGTGGGATTACTTTTTGCCAAATATTCACAGCCCTCCATATAGCATATTCTATTTCAAAGAAGCTTAGTTGAGGTATGTAGTTCACCACACTTTAGGAAGAAAAACATGTGTTATGTCATTGTACTTGGATTTTTGAACTAAAACAGTAATCAATACAAAGCGAGAATTCTTCACCTATATGTGACGAATGCTTTATTCCATCGAGGTTTCCCAGGATAGAGGCTATATGAAGCAAGATCAGGAACTCCACATCGAGGCACTGTCATTAATTCAATCGTTGCACGATCCAGTTTTCCTGTTACCAGCAGTCCATAGAATTCCTGCACCTCTTTAATTTTTTTTGGAAGGGAGCCTTCACTTTGAATGAGGCTTTCAGAACCATCTTCTAATGTGAAGAACTGCTTAATATATTTCTGTTTGAAAGAATGAAAGTTAAGACCAAAGCTAGCACATAAAATTATCCTGTTATTACAAGTAAAGGAAAAATTACCATGATATCCAACTTAGTAATTTAAGCATGCTTGAACTTAATTGATAAACATCTCAAACCTGTGCATAGTATAAATCACTTTGAGTGATTTCATTCTCTTCATCATGAGGATAAACAGGCAAAGATAAAACTGTATTCGCAAAAAGAAAATTTACTGACAAAGAAAGACACTTCATCTCCACAGCTGCTTCTTAAGGAAAGAATAACCTCTTAAAGCTACTTGAAATCTTTTCTGCAGTTAATTGTTCAATTGTCATCATTATGGTTTAATTCTTACCAATGAAAGACAACATTAATGGATTACGTTTTTATTGGCAAGAAAATGATGTAGTAATAATTGTTCATTAAAAAAGTACAAACCCAAGCTAACATGCAATTATTCTGATTGCTGCCTCTGGCAGATATCTGACAGAAATGGTAATTAGGGATGTCTTGGATTATTCACATGTTCTGAGATATCTTTTTAGAGGCAAAGTGACTAACATTTGTGATACATGGTAATGCAAAAACAGTACTGCTGTCATTTGAATGCAAAGTACCCAGGCGAGGCTCATTCACATGCATAGAAAGAATAACATAGAACATGTACTTCAATACAACTAGATGAATGCAATATGAAAATTTGGAGACTGATGAACTGCTGTTCTCAATTGTTTCAGTCAGTCAATGCAAACAAAATAATACTGAAGTAAGCACACACACATGGCCCTCAATACCAAGTGCACTTCCTTCACTTGTTTGAATTGAAGATGACGGTGAATTTTATCATCAATGTCCACCTTCACCAAAAGGTGATACTATGATGTGCGAAATGGCCTATGTTTCTAGAATCTTGCCACAGATTGGTATTTCCACAGTCTCAGTAGTGCTCTACAAAGGAATAATCTGACAACATTCAGCTGGAGGGCATTAACTTTCTGTTTATAAGAGTTAATTGGCAAAACATGAAGAGTTTTTGACTGGAGTGTATAATTGTAATAGAACTAAATCTTTATACAGTACCTAGGGACCAATTCTCAATTGCTCTGTCTGCATGGTAACCAATGGAATGTAATCTGGGTAGACAGTAGAAAAGGCAGACAATCTGCTTCATCAGGTTACCACACAGACCATGAAATCAAAAATTGCCTTCAAGTCTCACTTGAGGTTTGAAACTTCCTAATTTGTACCTGTATCAAGGTTATGTAACTCAATTACTTCTGTATTTTTTTTCAGCATTTTACTGATGTGAATCATAATTTTCAACCTAATAAAAAGTAGTTTTATAACGAAAGTTAATGCAAGATTTTCCTCACTGGACTGTGGAAGCCTGTTTAATTATAAATTGTTTTCACATTGCATTTGAAAAGCAAAACAGTCAAATAAACTGAAGTTTGAGTTCATCCACCCATTCAGTAGAATCAGATCTAAAAACAGAAACTGCCAAAAGTACTCAGCAGGCCAGGCAGCATCCATGGAGAGAGAAACACAGCTGACATTTCAGTTCCAATGGAAGGTCACTAACATGAAATGTTAACTCTTGTTTCTCACTCTAGCAGCACAGAGGTCAACAATGTGACAAATATTTAACAATAGTAGGACATTTCATTCATTTTCTATGAATGAATGTGTCATAGACTCATAGAAAAGTACAGCACCGAAACAGGCCCTTCAGCCCATCTAGTCCATACCAAACCATTTAAACTGTCTACTCCCATCGACCTGCACCGGAAGCAGAGCATGTGATAGAAATAAATACTCCGATTGATTCAAACATAGTCATAATCTTCTACATGGAATTCTCAGGTAAGAAGTATCTGGAGCAGCAGAAAATGGAAGATTGAAAGTTATGAGGCAATAGTAGAATAATTGATATACGGATCAGAAAGGGAGCAACTATCTTTGGACTGCTGGTGAGAACATTATATCTCTGATTCCAAAGATGTTATGACCTCATCCTCAGTGCCTTTTCACTGATTTGCTGTATATCCTTTTGTTGCTTGAGCAATGACATCCTTCCTGAGCTCCAACTATGCCTCCACCAAGCACAAGAGAAAAAACTGAAAGCCATGGTGACTGTAAATCTACAGAACTGTTCTTCACTGCTCCCAATGAAAAGGTTCACCTCGCATTCAATATGTTGCCGCCAGCCCTTAACAAGTTGCAACACCGCCCAATTTCTTTGCTGGTAAACTACCAAAGGAGAAGATCTAAGGATGGTCTAACTAAAGTGTCTTTCAGATTCCCCAACCACTCTATACTATAACTACCTTGTAACCACAACCTTAAAATCATTGTCTGAAGCTTTACATTTCATCCCAAATTGCTGACAAATGGGTTAAAAAGTAAAACACCTGCAACACACATCAAAATTGTCGGTGAACGCAGCAGGCCAAGCAGCATCTCTAGGAAGAGGTACAGTCGATGTTTCGGGCCGAGACCCTTCGTCAGGATGGCCCGAAACGTCGACTGTACCTCTTCCTAGAGATGCTGCCTGGCCTGCTGCGTTCACCAGCAACTTTGATGTGTGTTGCTTGAATTTCCAGCATCTGCAGAACTCCTCGTGTTTGCAAAGTAAAACACCTGGACTGCTTGAGGTTACATGGTGTTGACATACTTCCTGGCCTCCTACTCTTATTTCTGTGCATTTATAGGCATTTTATACGAATGACCATTCTTAAAAGTTGCTGATTTTTGACACTGGAAAAGGGTATACATTTATCAGTTCATATTTTTTTTTAGTTTGTCTTACTGGATCTAACTATGCAGAAAACATAAAATCTAAAGTTAGAGAAAAATGTTCTCAGAATTTTAATATTAATGTCTTTGTATGAGTCAGACATATACAGTAATGCAACGTAACAGCTCCTTCCAAATTTTCCCATGCTGTAGGTGTAAATGGTCTTAAGTTTATAAATAGCATTAAAAAGCTGGACAATGAGAGTCCATGGACAATAAAAGAGATAAAATATAAAAGCATATGAATAAAATGAATCAAAAGCTGAATAGGGAATAGGAAGCATAAGTAACGGGCAGGTAAAATTACACTCGGTGTTAGTCAAATAGCAGAACTATTATTTTGTTTCATCAGTTAACCTGACGACAGATCAGGTGATTGTGATAACAGAAGATGAGCTTAGAAATGACGTTTAAAATGAAAACAAGGAGAGGTTTTAAATTAACTAATGAAATTCAAAGCAGGTAAAAAGAAAATATGCTCTGAACAGATTACATCCCTGCAAACAAAAGAGAAAAAAATAGCGGAGGCACAATTATAACTGCTTACTCATGCTTTTAAGAAAGATTTGGTATCAGAGGATTGAGAAATACTTGAAGTAATACCTTTAATTAGGACGAGACTAGTTACTATTAGCAAAAATCATACAGGCGGTTGGACTAGGTGGATCAGACGTCATCAATGGAGGCAAAAGGACGACCAACTTTTCAAGTCAGCAGTCTGCGTAAGCTTTGGTCTCACATTTTCCAAGTTTTATTTTGATGCTATTAACTTGTTTATTCACTTGTTCTATCTATATCTCTCGGAAGCTTCCCTGCCTCCTTTCAATGTCCATTCTTTGTATCAGCTACAGACTAGGGTATATTTCACTTCAATCCCTCGTCCAAATCATCGATATAAATTGGGAACAGCTGGAAGCACAGAACCGATCTCTACAGCACGACAAACGTCATAGCAATTCAATTTCAAAATAACATCATTATTTGTACTCATTGTTGTAACCATTCAATCTATGGCAGTATCTTACTCAATAGCAGATACTCTCGTTTTGTTCAATAGTTATTTGTTTTCAATTTATATTTAGAATTTAAGTTCATAATTTATACCTAAATAATTTATAATTTTATATGTAGTTTAATAATTTCTTCCATATCACTTTATCAAAGGCCTTCTGAAAACGGAACACACCACATCTGCTGGTGTACTTTATCCTGCTAAATACAACTGCAAATAATTCCAACATATCTGATTTCCCTTTTATTAATCAACGTTAACTCTGCCCAATCCTAATTTTCAAAATTCCTGCTACCATTTCTTTGATAATGGACTCCAAAATCCCCCTCCTGTTGATGTAAGTCCAGGTGATCTGCATGTTCTCTTTCTCTCCTTTCTTAGTCAGTGGGATTACATTTGTTACTTTGCAATCTGGGAATCATCCTAGAATGTCCAGAATTTTGAATGGCGTTGCCAGAGCATCCTATATCCAAGGATTTTATAAGATAGAGGATATTAGATCCAGGGGATTCATTAACTTTCTGTCACATCTATGCTGTTTTCTTCAAGTTCCTCACTATAGATGGACAGATCTCCCCTTTCTCTGGAATATTTTCTATGCCTTTTACCATGAAGACAGACAGACATTTTTTTGCCACGTACGTCCATTCTACAATATAATTCCTCCTCTGTCTGTAAAGGATACACACAAACTTTACCTAATCTTTTCCTTTTCATTTTCTTTTTCTCAGAGCTCTTACAATTATGTGTTATGGCTCTCACAGATCTGCTCCTTAAGCAACTCTCCCTTTCCTGTGAATTACTTCCTCCATTTGTGGCTGCATTAGAAACAATTGTCTTTGATCTTTTCATGATAGCCACAGCTTGACTACTTTTTCAGTTGGATTGTTTTAATCATAAACAACTACCTGTTATGATCTATGTTTTAATGCTTTTAAAGTTAGCCACTGGTTTACTCCAATAACTTCATTTTAACATCCAGATCTACAACAGCAATGCCTCATGCCTTTGTAGTTTGCACTATTCAGATTTACGACTCTGCTATCAGGCTGAACTAAATTCCTTAATTTGTTATACGAAACTCTGTAATATTCAATCACTAAGATCCTCAAACACCAGATCAGTTAACCCTTCCTCTTTACACAGCACCAGATCTAAAAGTTTAGCCAGGTTCATTCTTAGAACCACAACAAACTGAACCAGAAGATCATCTGTACAATCTGTAAACTTATCCTCAACAGGCTTAATCAGAACTTTGTAGATTATCACAATTCCCATTATGTTTTCTGTCCATCTTTAGTTCTTAGCTCTACTAAGTTGATTCTAGTTCTCAGTTTTCTGTCTTAAGGGGCAGCATGGTGGCATAGCAATTAATGCAACACTTTACAATGCCAGCAACCCGGGTTCCATTGCTGCCAATGTCTGTAAGGAGATTGTAAATTCTCCATGGGACCGCGTGGGGTTCCTGCAGGTACTTCGGTTTCTCCCACATTCCAAAGACATGCAGGTTAGTTAGTTAATTGGTCACATGGGTGTAATTGGGTGGCATGGGCTCATTGGGCTGGAAGAGCCTGTTACCATACTCTATCTCTAAATAAATAATAAATAAATAAAATCTCATGACTGTCTTTATTTTTATTTATCGTGTATACCTCACCTCTTCCCTTCTGTCTATTTCTTCTAAAAATCAAGTATCTCAGATTATTTATTACCCAACTTTGGTCTTTTTGCAACCTTATTTCTGTAACGGTTATTAAATTATATCCCTGTCCTTAGCTTTGTGACATTAATTTAACTACTTTGTTAAATGTAGCCAGATGAAGAGCCTTTATTTCTGTCTATGTATCATTTTGCCTTGCTCTGAATCCAGCTGACATCTTGTTCATCTGACAGTGTGTTCTGTTCCTTCCTTGGCAACTTCTTGTCTCCATTACTATTTTGCTACCTATTCCTTATATTTAAATTTTGTAATATCCCCTACCAGGCCCTCCCACCTCCCAATTTCTCTCATACTTGACAGCTATTCAGCTTGTAGCATTATCTGCAGCCAAATGTATCCAATTCAGTTGGAAACTGGCCCCAGCCCAGTGAAATCTGTCCCAACTAAACAGCTCCCTCTGTTCCCACCGTCGATGCCAATCGTTCCTTGAATTCAAACCCATTTCTTTCATGCCAGACTTTGCATCACACATTCAAATCTCTGATCTTATTTCTACACCAATATGTTGCTCAGATGGTAGTGCCGAAATTATCACTTCTGTGGTTCTGATTTTAATTTGGACTATTGATATTAATATTCCTTCATCAAATCCCTCAACTCTGTCTTGTCAATGTCATTCATTTCTACATGGGCAATGATACCAGAATCCCCTCCCATTTCCAAAAAAACCCAAAACTAATCCCTCCTACCTACATAATATCCATATCCCTCCATTTTTCTCATATTCATGCACCTATCTAAACATCTCTTAAAAGTTCCTAATGTATTTGACTCGACCACCAAACCATTCCAGACATCCACCACTCTCTGAGTAAAAAACTTACCCCTCACATCCCCTTTGAACCTACCCCTTCTCACCTTCAATGCATGCCCTCTGGTATTAGACGTTTCAACCCTGGGGAAAAGATACTCCCTATCTACTCTATCTATGCCTCTCATAATCTTATAAACTTCTATCAGATCTCCCTGCAGCCTCTGCTTCTTCAAAGAAAACAACCCAAGTTTGTCCAGCCTCTCATGATAAAACATGCCCTCTAAACCAGGCAGCATCTAGTGAGCTACACCCTCTCCAAAGCCTCCGCATCCCTCCTATAATGGGGAAATCAGAACAGATGCTGTATTCCAGATGTGGCCTAATCAGAGTTCAATACATTTGCAACATAACCTCTTGGCTTTTGAATTCAGTGCCTCCACGAATAAAAGCAAGCATTCCATAAGCCTTCTTAACCACCCGATCAACCTGTGTAGCCATTTTCATGGAGCAACAGCCATGGACCCCAAGATCTCTGCTGAGCAACACTGTACAAGATCTTGCTCTTAACAGTGTACTGTCTCCCTGTACTTGCCCTACCAAGGTGCAACATCTCACACTCACCTGGGTTAAACACTGCTATTTCTCTGTCCATGTCTGCAACTGATCTATATCGCATTGTATTCCTTGCAAGTCTTCTATACTATCAACAACTCCACCAGTCTTGGTATCATCTGCAAACTTATTAATCCACTCATCTACATTTACATCCAGGTCATTTATATACATCACAAACAGCAGAGGTCCCAGCACAGATCCCTGCAGAACCCCACTAGTTATAAATCTCCAACTTGAATAAGCCTTTTCAAACATTACCCTCTATCTTCTATGCACAATCCAGTTCTGGATGCAAACATCAAATCCACCACGGACCCCATGCATCCTAATGTTCTGCATTAGCCTCCCATGAGGGACTTTACTACTTTACTAAAATCTATGTAGACAACATCCACTGTTCTACCTTCATCTATCTCTGTCATCACCTTGTCAAAAAACTCAGTCAAGTTGGTAAGACACAACAGCCCTGCAAAAAGCCAGGCTGGCTCTCCCTACTTAGCCATGGGTTTCGAAACGTTCATATATTCTATCTCTAGGATTTTTTTCCAACAATTTCCCTACAACTGACGTGAGACTCACTGCTCTATAGTTTCTAGCATTTTCTCTTGTTCCTTCTTAAATAGAGGTACAAAATTAGCCGCTCACCAGTCCTCCAGGAACTCACCTGTGCCTAAAGAGGACGTGAAGATACTTGTTAAGGCCCCAGCGATCTTAGTTATTGCCTCCCTCAATAACCTGGGGTAAATCCCATCAGGCCCAGGAAACTTACCCGCCATCATACTACTTAGGAGGCCCAACACTTCCTCCTCCTTGACCTCTAAATGTCCTAATGTATTTATACACTCAGTGCTGGTTTCCATGTCCTCCACATCCTTCTTGGGCACTAGTCCGCTCCATCTTGGGCATGAGCCTACGAAGTACCCAGGACACCTTTGGAAAGTGATGTCTCAGAAAGGCAGCTTCCATTATTAAAGACCTCCGGCACCCAGGGCATGCCCTTTTCTCACTGTTACCATCAGATAGGAGGTACAGAAGCCTGAAGGCACACACTTAGCGATTCAGGAACAGCTTCTTCCCCTCTGCCATCTGATCCCTAAATGGACTTTGAAGCATTGGACACTACCTCACTTTTTTAATATATATTTCTGTTTTAGCACAGTTTTTAATAATCTATTCAATATACATAATTGATTTACTTGTTTATTTATTATGTTTTATTTTATTTATTGTTATTATTTTTTCTCTCTGCTAGATTATGTATTGCATTGAACTGTTGCTGCTGAGCTAACAAATTTCACGTCACATGCTGGTGATAATAAACCTGATTCTGATTCTTCTTGGTAAATACTGAAGTAAAATACTCATTAAGGACGTCACTCATGTGCTCTGCGTCCAAGTAAATATTCCCCTCTTTAATCTTCATGGTTCCTCTTTGATTCCCTTCTTTAGTTCTTTTCCAGCTTCTTTATAATCCTCATGTGCTCCATCTGACCATGCCTTCTGAGGCTTGACATACCATTCCTTTTTCTTCTTCACTAAGTTCCTCATCTTTTGGACATCCAAGGTTCTCTTATCTTTGCATCCCCATTCTTCCTTCCAACAGGAACTTACCTTTCCTGTACTCTGTGCAATTGATCTTTAAGCACCCTCCACAAGTCTGATGTGGACTTGCCAGAAAAAAAAAGATGTTCCCAATTAACTCTTCTTAGCTCCTGCCTAATGTCATCATAATTTTCCCTACTACTCCAAATTAAAACTCTCCTGCAAGGACCACACCTATCTTTATCTATAACTATCCTGAACGTTAAGGAGTTGTGGTCACTGTTCCCCAACTACTCACCCACTGATAGACCAGTCACTTGGCCAGGCTCATCACCCGACACCAGGTCAGTACACCCCTTCCTCTCTTTGAGCAATCTACATATTGATTTAATAAACCCTCCTGGTTACATTTAACAAATTCTGCCCCATCTAATCCCCTTGCACTATGAAGATCCCAGTTTATATTAGGAACGTTGAAATCCCTCATGATAACAACCCTATTATTTTTACACATTTCCTTAATCTGTTGACATTTCTGTTCCTCAATATCCCGGTGCCAGTTGGGGAGGGGTGGATTCTGTGGTAGAATTTCATCAGTGTGATTGGATCCCTTCTGTTCTTGATTACTACGCAAATGGTCTCAGTGGCTAAACTCACCAGTATGTCTCAACTGAGTGCGGCTGTGATATTGTCCCTAATTAGCAGTGCAACTTCACCACACCCCAATTCTCCCATCGCTCTTTTACTTCCTTCTCTATCTTTTCTATAACTTCAAAATCCTGGTACCTGTTCCTGCCCCTCTCTCAACCAAGTCTCTGTAAGGGCTACAACACCGTAGTTCCATGCACTGATCTATGCTCTAAGTTCATCACCTTTACGCATAATATTCCAAGTATTAAAACACACACACACTTCAAACTATTCATCCCATCGTACCTGTTATTTCCATCTTACCTATCAATACTTCCCCTGACATCTACCTTCCTGTCTGATCCTTCACTTACTGACATAGTGCTCTGGTTCCCAGCTCCCTGAAAAACTAGTTTAAGCCCTCCCGAGTAGCATTACTAAACTTCCTGGCCATATATTGGTTTCCCAGTTCAGGCGCAGTCACTCTTGTACAGGTCATCCATCCCCCAGCAAAGCTTCCAATGATCCAAGAACTTGCACCATTTCCTCAGCCACTCATTCATCTGTGCTATCAGCTCATTCCTGCCTGCACTAACCTGTGGCACTGGGAGTAATCCGGAGATTACTACCTTGGGGTTCCTTCCCTTCAGCCTCTTTCCTTACTCCCTATACTCACAGCATAGGACCTCCTCCCCTTTTCTGTCTAACGTCATTGGTGCCAATGTGCACCATAGCCTCTGGCTGTTCACCCTCCCCCTCGAGAATCTTCTGCAGCTGCTCTGAGACATCCTGGTCGCTAGCACCCGGGAGGCAACACACCACCCTGCTGTCTCTTTTGCAGCCACAGAATCTCCTGAATATCCACCTATCGAGTCCCCTATCACTACCGCACTGCCTGACTTTACCTTTTCCTGCTGAGACTCAGAGCCGGCCACAGTGGAGGTGCCCTGATGGGTCATTCCCCATCTCCCCAGCAGTATCCAAAGAGGTATACTTGTTGCTGAGGGGAATGCCACAGGAGAACCCTGCACTGGCTGTGTAGTCTCCTTACCTCTCCTGGTGGTCACACATCTACTGTCTGAATCCTGTGCTGTGGATGTGACCACCTCAGCAGAAGTCTCATCTAAAACGTCTTCAGCCTCCCAGATGATCCTGAGTACCTCCAGCTCCAGCTCCAAATCCTCGACCCGGTCAGCCAGGAGCTGAAGTTGGGTGCATTTCTGCAGATGTAGTCATCAGGGAAACTGTTGGGTGTGCTGAATTCCCACATCTGACAGAGAGGCATTTTATCCTGACTGCTCTGTACTTAAAAAAACAAAATTTTACAGTGAACAGGAAAAAAAGGCTAACCTCTTCTTATTTGTGCCTCTGCCTGCTCTCACTGAAGCCTGTAAAGCCAAAGCCTTTCCACTCTAACACTGGCACACTCTGACAATGGCTGCTCTGTTTGACCCTACATTTCTTTTATTTGAGGCTAAGTTCAGGCCTTTGACGCTGACAATTACCATGCCTGTGCAGCTGAAAACGACCGGCCTTACCAGAAGCTGCTCCTTTTTTACTCTCTCTCTCCTGGTCTTCAGTTTATAAATCATTGGGATCTCTTCTGGGGATGATATAACCTGGTCAAAAGAACAGGTTACACGTGAACTCAAGAGGGGTCAGTGTCCTTGTGGGCAGGTTTGCTGTTGAAGCAAGTTTTAATGAGGTTGGATGGGGGCTGCGAACCAAAGTGTTAGGTCAGGTGATGGAGCAGTGAGTGTAAAGTTAAATGCAAAATGCAGAGACACTACAAGAAAGGAGAGGCAGTAGAGAGGGGGTTGAAATGTGTTCACTTTAATGCAAGAAGAATCAGGAATAAAGGCGAACTTAGAGCTTAGATCAGTACATGGAATTACAATGTTGTAGCCATTACAGACACTTGGCTGTTAGAAGGGCAGGATTCCCTGCTTGAGTGTCTGGAATTTAGATGTTTCCAAAGGGATAGAGAGAGTGGTGTTGTGCATTTAATATTTCAGTTATATTTGAGTAATATTGTAAATATATTGTTTGATTAAGTGTTCTTTTATAGTTTCCATAATTCATTGCAGGCTATATGTAAAAGTACGTAAATGGCATACGTCATTTACCACCACATCATACGTGTGCACGCCTGATTAAAGTAAAGCCTAAACATACACAAAGTATCTTCATCTCTCCTGTGTTTCTCTTTTAATTAGTTTTTGGAGTTACAAAATATAACAGTTGTGACGAGGTGCCTTGCTTAAAGTAAAAATGAAACTAACATACTTGCATTCTGGAGTCCTGTATTTCTTTCAATTGGTTTTGTGTTTTGGAATTATAAAGTATAACAGTGATGATGAGGAAATTTTAAATGAACCCTAGAGGACTACTCACCTGCTGAAGTGCAGCAAGATGTTTGTGTTTTAAAAAAAAGCACAACGGGAAGACTAGTTTAAAAAAAGGCAGAGAAATGGATAAATTTGCAAGATTATAAACAGTGAGTACCGAGTAAAAATGATCATAAATTAAAAACGCAGAAATGGCTGACCACATCGCAAAGATTTATGCATTAGGTTACACAAGAGATAACTGGTTATAGTATACTGAACAAATTGAACAGTATTTTGAAACAAATGAAATAGTCAATGAAAAGCAGGTGCCAATTTTGCTGAGTGCATTGGATTTAAAGGCATACAATTTGCTTAGAAGTCTAATTGCTCCATCCAGACGAACCAAAATGAGCTTTGCTGATATCATGAAAATAATGCAGGAACTTTTAGAACTGAAACCATTATTGATTACAGAATGCTTTAGGTTTCATAAGTGAAATCAAAAGGAAGGGGAATCTACTTCAGCCTATGTGGCTGAATTGAAGAGATTGTCAGTTGGTAATGGGCTTAATAATGCACTGGCATGTCAGGCAGAAGAAAAATAAATGAATTGCACAGGGAAGAGGAAATGCTAAAAACTCAAGTTGTGGTTTCAAATAGAGCACTAATTTGCATGGTGTTGATGAAAAATCTGATAATGAAGAGAGTGACACAGGACTGAGTAGCCTTGAGATTTACAGTGTGAAAACTAGCATGAGACAAGCAATATGGTTTCCACGAGAAGCGAACAGCAAATTCATTTAAATACAATTGGACACTGGCTCGGCTGTTTTAGTCAATTCACCAATGAGCTTGAACGGCATTTTAAAGATACTGAAATGAAGCCTGCAGTTATCCAACTAAACACTTACACTGGAGAAAAGATAACTCTTGTGGGAATGACATTCGTAACAGCAAAATACAACAACGAACAAAACACATTGGGATTGTATGTGGTAAAAATAGACAGACCAGCATCGTGGTGACATGACTGGCTGAGCCAACTACAACTTGGGGATCCATCCACTCTTTACATGCCACATCCTCTACAACAGAGACAACTGAAATAAGAAAGATACTGAATGATGTCACAGTGGTGTTCAAGGATGGCATTGGAAAACTCAAACATAACAAGGGTAAAATAGTGTTAAATGAAAGTGCCATGCCCAAGTTTAGCAAAGCGCGTCCAGTTCCTTACACCACCCAAGATAAAATAGCCAGTGAGCTAGATTGCATAGAGGCTGAAGTAATTCTTTCCAAAGTTGAGTGGAGCCCATGGGCAACACCAGTGATCCCAGTAGCCAAGGAAAATGGGTCTGTCAGGATCTGTGATGATCTTAAGGTAACCATCAACCCAGGCCAATACCCTCTGCCCAGGATAGAGGATATCTTCGTAAATCTCTTTGGAGGAAAACACGTCAACAAAGTGTACTTAGCTGAGGCCTACTTACAGATGGAAATAGAAGAAAAGACCAAAGCGTTTCTCACCACAAACACTCACAAAGGGTTTATTTTTGGAATAACATCATGCACTCTGACAGAGAGCTATTGGCTAGGTGCTGCTATGTGTTATCTGGATGACATCATTGTTACCAGTAACCATGAACGTCTCCAGAATCTCAAGACTGTTTTAAAAGGATGAGGAGATTATTGGTCAGAGCATGTTGTAAATTCTATAAACCAATCATCACTTACTGTGCTCACACCATAACACACAAAGATTACACAAGTGTGCTGAGAAAATTCAGGGAGGGTTGAATGCCCCAAGGCCAAAGGATATTTCACAGTTGTGATCCTTTTCAGGATTTGTCAGTTGCTGCCAAACCTGGCTACTGTATGCCACCCCTTAAACTCATTACTACAGCTTGGGGAGAAATGGCAAAGGACTAACAGTATGAGGTGGCTTGCCAAAAGAAAAAGGAGATGGTGATGTCAAACACTGTGCTCACAGATTATGATCCATATCATCCAGTGAAGCTTGCCATGCGCTGTTCAGCATGCCAACGCATCCAGAAGAAAGGTGCCCAGAGCTGTCAGAATCACTTCCTGCAGTCCCAGAGTCAACTCCTACAGCCACCACAAAAGATGCCTCAGAACCTGAGATTGTTTCACAGGAAAGACGTTATCCCACAAGGGTAAGAAATGCTCCACGGTGATTAAATCTTTCAGCCTGAATGGGACAATTTAAAATTTACTATGCTGTGGATGTCTATAGAGCAGTTGTATTATATAGCATACTGTGTATATAGTGGGATGCGTTTTATATTGAGTTGGAGTTTATAGCTAAGCAGGGAGGTAGATTGTGTATTTAATATTTCAGTAATATCTGAGTAATATTGTAAATCCATTGTTTGATTAAGCATTCTTTGTTGATAACATAATGCATTGTAGATTATATATAAAAGTACATGTAACACCCTGGGAAAGGTTTCACTGCTAACGTAATGGTCTTTCTGTAGAAGCGGTGTTTGGGATATGGTTAGAGATAACGGGTGCTTTGGAATGTGAGCCACCCAATGAAGGGAGCGTGCTTTTCATGTTGTGTGCCTGACATCAGTGTGAGCTGGGTCTTTGGTTCGGCAGGAGATGGAGGGGGAAGACGTCGGAGAGAAGAGGTGGTAGGACTCAACCCAGAGCAGAGTCTTGAATCAACGAAGCCCAGGGAGATCGAAGGAGGATCAGTGAAGGGGAAACAGTGAGCTCCAACTTGTGCACATCAGACTGTTTCATTAGAATGGGCCCTTTTCTTTTTCCGCTTTTTCTTTACTAACCCTTTAGTCAAATTAAGAATTAGAAAGCTAAGTTGTTTAATTGTATGTGGTGTACTGTATGTTATTTCATGGTATTTCTTTGTAACAGGGTAACAAATCACGCAGCATCCACACAGACAGGGTGTTTCCGGGGTGGGGGGAGGGGTTTGCGCTTCAATCTCCCACGTTTGGCAGGGCCAGAGGTTGTCTTCCCTAGACTTACACAGCCAATGGAACCAGAGTGTTCCATACATAAATGCTATGCGTCATTACAACGCCACGTACATCGCTTGTCGTGCCAGCATTCCTAGCGGCCAGTGCCACTTATTGTTCTTGTGTTGGAATGCATTCCTGGGATTATGGTGGGATGTTCCAGTTCATTTATTGTTATATTTTAGCCTGGGTTATACAGTTGTTCACTTGTGTGTTTGTGGGTCACCCTGACCGTAACCGGAGCGTGTGACATCACCTATGAGACTGAGCAGCTCTCACTGAGTGATGGTACTGTGTCTGTTATTGTGACTGTCACAATAAAACTGAGAGCTGAGATAAGCGAGCTTTTCTCGTCTGTCATCGTGGACCGAATGCTCGCCACATTGGTGTCAGGAGTGGGGTTAGAAATTGATAGCGAGATTGAAGAGCCACAATGTCGGATATATCACCTTAAGACCTGGGGAATAAGTTCAGGGACCGAGTGGTATGCCTCCCCCACACCCTTTGGCTTGGCTCTTGAAGACGGGATGCTGACCCGGGGGGAGAACCTGGGAACCAAGCATTTTGCCTTCCCAGGGAAGCCCGACAGGGTGAGTGTACCCAGACTCCCCAACCCGAGCGACACGATGGAGTGCATCACCTGCCTCCCTCGTAGAGGAGTCCAAGGTGCCGCAGCCATGGGAGGACAGGCAATGCTGCCAGAGAAAGAAGAGGACCAACAGGTCCCAGTAATTAATGCCACAAGGTCCACCCTGAAGCTCCCCAGTTACAATGGTACCAGGTGCCTGGAATATTACCTGGCGCAAGTCCAACTTGCCGTATGGCACAATGGGAGGACCCGCAGTGAGAAGGCAGTGAACCATGCCCTGGTGCTGGAGGGGAATGCTCTTTGACCGAACACCGGCTGAACAGCGTTGACTACAGGGCCCTCATAGTGGTGCTAGAGTGGCATTTCAGGCACAGGTCATTGCAGGGAGCAATGAGGGAAGAACTGGACAGCAGGCAGCACTATGTGGGAGAACCCCTGGGGGCGTTCGTGTCAGATCTCTGCCTCTGTTCTCCAGTTCTCTCCCGTGGCCCAGGAAGACCATGCCCTCCACGCAAGGTTCTGATGCCAGAGCACTTTCAGCATCATGTTCGCCTGACGTCACCATCACTGGCTGAGATGCTGGCAGTGGCAGACAGGACAGAAGCAATTTTAGCTTCCCAAAGCTTCCACCTTCGCCCCGCACACTGCGCGCCTGGGCTTGTGTCACCGAGGCAGAAGAGGAAACTGATGAGGAGGGGGAGTTGAGCAGGCAGGTCCGACTAGAGCTGCGCTGGCCATGCCATGTCCAACGGAGCACCCTCTGCTACTTGTGTGGTGAGGCAGGCCACGCGGTCCAGGACTGCCCCGCACCAACACCATGGCACAGTCCAGCACAGCCAGCAGGGAAATCCAAGAGGGCAGTGCCCCCAAAACCTCCAGAAAAATCCCTCCATTGTTGCCTCTCCGGGCGAAGAGCAAGGCTTATACATGGACTGCACGGTGGAGCGCGTTGGTGGACATGGGATCAACCGTCACCTCATCTGTCCGGGTGTCCTGCATCCTTGGCCTGGTCCTGCTGTCCCACTGGGGGGCGGGGGGGGGGCCCGTGTGGATGCGTCGGGAGCAACACTCTATCTCACTGCCGAAGCCATGGATCTCCGACAGGGTCCCAGCGGGAGTCGCAACCACCAGCAGTTTTACAGCGGCCCGCGGCAGTGCAGCACACCCCGCAGCGGCCCGGCCCAACACAACACAGCTGTTCATGCACTGCTGCAACATTGCATGCCCCAGAAGGGGCCTGGCCAGCAGTCTAGGGTCCCAATGCAGCAGTACCTGGTGGGTGCCCCAATGGAACACACAGGGTTGGACATCCTGGGTCCCTTCCCTCCACACTGAGGCTGGGAACCGCTACCTTCTTGTGGCCATGAATTAATTCACAAAGTAGCCGGAGACATAGCCAGTCCCGGAGCAGAGAGCCATCACAATCCAGAGACTCGTGAAGGAGTTCTTCTGTGATTTCGGTGCCCTTGAGGAACTCCACAGCAACCAGGGCACAACCTTATGGAGGCAGCTGGGAATCACCAAAACATGGACCAACCCTCTCCACCTGCAGACTGATGGTCTGGTGGAGTGCTGTAACCAAACCCTGGCATCGCAGCTTGCTATCCTCGTCAGCCGCCACCAGCATGACTGGGATCGCCACCTACCCCTAATATTGTGGGCATACTGGACAGCAGTTCAGGAGAGCACCAGGTGTATTCCGGCTGTGCTAGTGCTTGGGCGGGAGCTGCACATATCGGTGGATCAGGTGTTTGGCTCCCACTCCCACCTCCTGAGCCAGAGATTCCTGGGGAGGCCGAGTTGGGGTTCCTGCAGCACCTCAGGGGGTACCTGCGGGCTGTTCACAATGTGGTTCAACAAAGCACGGCCAGTGGCCACCAAAAACAGGCTTATGATGCCCGCAGCTGGGGGCAGGACTTTACTGGGGGGGCGGGGGAGGAGTAGGCAACCGAGTTTGCATCTACTACCCCTTCTGGACGAAAAGATTATCCCCTGAGCTGGGAAGCCACTGGAAAGGGCCAGGAGAGGTGCCCAACCGCGTCTCCAAAGCGGTATATTGGGTGTCGTTGCCTGAGCAGCAGAAGGCAGTCATGCCACACTAGGATTGGCTGGCACATTATCGACCCTTGGCCACCACTGTTCCAGCGAGGCTGAAGGAAGGAAGTGACACTCTGGGTGCCCTGTGTCTTTCCTCACCAAAAAATACCTCCCCTGTGGGGGCTCCAGACACACTCCAGCAGTGCCAAATGCCACTGGGACTCCTGGGATTTGTTGTGGACTCTGGGTTTGCCAGAGGTGGCAGTCCCCTCAGGTGGGGGCAGTGCAGCACCCCAGGGTAGCTGATAAAATTGTGGAGGCATTGGTAGTGACCTTTCAAGAACTGCTTGAGCACTTGATTCTGGACTGGCTCCAGAGTTATAGAAAATTGCACACGTCACTCCTCTCCTTCAGAAGAGAGGGAGGAAGAAAAGCAAAATTACAAACAAGAGAAAATCTGCAGATGCTGGAAATCCAAGCAACACACACACAAAATGTTTGGAGGAACTCATCAGGCCAGGCAACATCGATGGAAAAAAGTACAGTCAATGTTTTGGGCTGAGACCCTTCAGCAGGACCAGAGAAAAAAAGATGAGGAGTAGATTTAAAAGGTGGGGAAGGGGAGAGAGAAACACAAGGTGACAGGTGAGACCGGGAGGGGGAGGGATGAAATAAAGAGTTGGAAAGTTGATTATGAAAGAGACACAGAGCTGGAGAAGGGGGAGTCTGATAGGAGAGGACAGAAGGCCATGGAAAAAAGTAAAGGGTGGAGGAGAACCAGAGAGAGGTGATGAGCAGGCAAGGAGATAAAATGAAAGAGGGAAAAGGGAATGTGGAGTGATGAACAAGATGGTAGGGCATTACCGGAAGTTCAAGAAATCAATGTTCATGCCGTCAGGTTGGAGGCTACCCAGGCAGAATATAAGGTGCTGCTCCTCCAACCTGAGTGTGGCCTCATTGTGGTTTGATGGTGAGGTTAGGATTAGAGTGGAGGGAGTGGAGAGCAGAGCGTTCAGAAGGACTGAGATTGGAATTGGAGAGAGGAGTGGTGAGGTCAAGACGGTTGATGTCTCATTGGCGGTTGGCAATGAAAAGATCCAGAGCAGGCAGAAGACCAGAGCGATGTGTCCGGGAAGAGGAGGAGGGTTGAAGACGGGAGAAGGGGTCATCAGTTCGGGGTGGGGAGCCCTTGCCAAAGGAGTAGACTCAGAGAGGGAGGCCATGGAAGAAAAGCTCAGTGTTGTGGCGGGTGCAGAGCACACCGAGGTGAAGGCACAAGGGGACAAAGGTGAGGCCCTTACTGAGGACAGAAAATTCTGCCTCAGAGAGGGGAAGGTCAAAGAGAACGGTGAAGAGCCTCCACGGATGAGAGCAGTGATCAGAGAGGAGAGGGGGTTGGTGGTGTCTGAGGGGAAGGGAGGCTTGGGGTGTCCAGGGATGGTGGAGTGAGAGGAAGGTGGAGTCTCCGAGGACCCAAGAGGTGGCCATGGGACCTGAGAGAGGTGGGATTGCAGAATGGTGGTCAGTGAAGGGGAGACAGGGGCTCTAGCGGCAGCGCGTGAAGACCCAGCCTGGAGGTTAAGGTTGGAGTCGAAGTTGGACGTTGCGCAAATGGCATTTTGGAGGTGTCCGAGGTTGTTGGAACCCGCATTGATGGCGGTGGAGTCCGGGTTTTGGACCTGCTCTGGATCGTTAGAGCTGTTGAGGTCAGCAGCAGGAATTGCAGTCTGAATCATGAGATTCCAGAATTGCTCCAGAGGACTGCAAAATTGCAAATGTCACTCTGCTCTTTAAGATGAGAGAGAGGAAGAAAAGAAGAAATTATAGGCCAGTTAGCATGACATCAGTGGTTGGGATGTTGGAAGCACATGATAAAATAGGCCAAAGTCAACATGGTTTCCTTAACGGGAAATCTTGCCTGACAAATCTGTTGGAATTCTCTGAGGAAATAACAAGTAGGATGGATAAAGAGAGTCAGTGGATGTTGTTTGCTTGTATTTTCATAAAGCCTTTGACAAGGTGCCACACATGAGGGTGATAAACAAAATAAGAGACCATGGTGTTATAAGGAAGGTAGTGGCATGGATAGAGCATTGGCTCATTGGCAGGAGGCGAAGATTGGGAATAAACACAACTTTTTCTGGTTGTTGCCAATTATTAGTGATGTTCCACAAAGGTCAGTGTTGGGATAGCTTCTTTTCATGTTATATATTATTGATTTGAATGATGGAATTGATGGCTTTGTGGCCAAGTTTCTGGACAATATGAAGCTAGGTAGAGGGTCAGGTAGTGTTGAGGAAGCAGGGAGTCTGCAGAAGGACTTAGACAGATTAGGGGAATTGGCAAAGAAATGGCAGATGGAACATAGTGTGTGTAAGGGTATGGTTGTGCACTTTTGTAGAAGGAATAAAAGTGTAGTCTATTTTCTAAATGGGAGATCATTCAAATCAGAGGTGCAAAGGGACTTTGGAGTCCTCGTGCAGGATTTCTTAAAAGTAAATTTGCAGGTTATATCAGTTGTAAGGAAGACAAAAGCAAAAATGTAATGCTGAGGCTTTATAAGGCATTGGTCAGACTGTACCTGGAGTACTGAGAACAGTTTAGGGTCCCTTATGTAAGAAAAGACATGCTGGCATTGGAGACAGCCCAGAGGAGGTCCATGAGAACCACTCTGGGAATGAAAGGGTTAATACATGAGTTACATTTGATGACTCTGGGCCTGTAATCACTGGAGATTATAATCATGATGGGGTGTCTCATTGAAACTTATCAAATATTGAAAGGCAAAGATAGAGTTGATGTGGAGAGGATGTTTCCTATAGTGGAGGAGTCTAGGACCAGAGGACGCAGCCTCAGAATAGAGGACATCCATTTTGAAGAGAGTTAAGGAGGAATTACTTCAACCACAGGGTGGCGAATCTGTGGAATTCATTGCCACAGGCAGTTGTAGAGGCCAAGTCATTGGGTATACAGTGGATTCCAGTTAATTGGGCCATCCCTTATTCATGGTAGTCTCTTATTTGCAAGAACTCTTAAAGAACAAAAACGAATTATGAAAATAGCTGGGATTCCCTTTGTTTAACTGGGGCACTGTGGCACTTATCTGGGTTGAACTCCACCTGCCACTTCTTAGTCCAGTTTCGCATCCTATCAATGTCACACTGTGACCTCTGACAGCCCTCCTCACTATCCCCAACACCCCCAACCTCTGTGTCATCAGCAAATTTACTAATCCATCCTTCTACTTCCTCATCCAGGTCATTTATAAAAATCATGAACAGAGAAGACTTAGAATATTAGAATGTTACCTGGGTTTCATCACCTAAGTTACAGAGAAATGTTGAACAAGTTGGGTCTTTATTCTTTGGAATGTAGAAGGTTGAGGGGGGACTTGATAGAGATATTTAAAATTATGAGGGGGATAGATAGAGTTCACATGGATAGGTTTTTTCCATTGAGAGTGGGGGAGATTCAAACAAGAGGACATGAGTTGAGAGTTAAAGGACAAAAGTTTAGGGGGTAACATGAGGGGGAACTTCTTTACTCAGAGAGTGGTAGCTGTGTGGAACGAGCTTCCACCAGAAGTGGTTGAGGTAGGTTCAATGTTATTGTTTAAAGTTAAATTGGATAGCTATATGGACAGGAAAGGAATGGAGGGTTATGGGCTAAGTGCAGGTCGGTGGGACTAGGTGAGAGTAAGAGTTCGGCACAGACTAGAAGGGATGAGATGGCCTGTTTCCGTGCTGTAATAGTTATATGGTTATATGGGACAGGAGACTGTTGCCAAACTGTTTCTAATTAGAAAGAAGAGAAAATCTGCAGATGGTGGAAATCCAAGCAATGCACACAAACAGCTGGTCAGGCAGCATCAATGGAAAAGATTAAACCATCAACATTTTTGGCTGAAACCCTTCATCAGAGCTAACGTCAGTTGCGTACACTTGGGTAGCTGTTGGACACTACACCATACTTAGAGTGAACAGTTTTTAAATATCGTCTATTGCATGTGTTTGTCACTGATAGTTGGCAAGAAATAATCAGTAAGAAAATCTGGGCCTGTTTTGCTCATTTTGTTGAGGATGTCTGCTGGGAGTAAGCATTTCAGGTTGTATATTGCGTACATTCTCTGATATTAAATGGAAACATTGAACAATTGAACAGTCTAAAGTACTGGAGCACGTTCAGGTTAAGAAAGAGTAGAGTTGGCCCTTGTGTAAAACATTAGAATAGATACTGTAGTGTATAGAACATTGATAGATCATCAAAGTACTGCAGGCCTACACCACTAGGGAGTTGCTTGATAGCTGTGGAGCTGCACATGTTGCCGCATGCTAAAGAAAACAAGCGGAGGTGGTGCGCAGTCCAACAAACAGTGCCATGATTGTCTTGGGTGCTTTTCTTGTGCTCAGAAGGCCCTGCTGGACATTGGTCATGTAGAATACAGGAAGTCCGGTTCTCTGGTTCATTTGCAAGACCGACAGCAGGGAAGCTCCGTGGTCTCGATTGTCGCACAGACCAGGCCCTTGTGCCGCAGGGTCGCCTGCACAGGGGAGGAGACACTAAAGGTGGTGGGTGTCCATGCTGGGTTGGGGGCTGGATCCCCCAGTATTAACTCAGTGGAAGACAAGCTTCGTCTGCGACTGCACTAGCATGTGTTAACCAAACGAGCATTGTTCTTGCTGACATCATTCTATGCACAAAGACTTAGGTTATATTATTTTTTGTGACTATCTGTTTACTGCTATCATAGTTATATGTGCCTTACACTGTGTATGACTGTTGGTATTGTGCTTTACACCATGGCCCCAGAGGAGTGCTCTTTGGCTGTATTCTTAGCCATTCATATATGATTGAATGACAATTAAACTTGAACTTGTACTTGAACCTGAACTTGAAGTCCCTGGGTTCATGACTTGTGGTATATTCTCCCTGGAAGTCAATGACAAATGGTGTATTTGGCCTGGAAGTCAATGACAAATGGTGTATTTGGCCTGGAAGTCAATGACAAATGGTGTATTTGGCCTGGAAGTCAGTGACAAGTGGTGTATTTGGCCTGGAAGTCAATAACAAATGGTGTATTTGGCCTGGAAGTCAGTGACAAGTGGTGTATTTGGCCTGGAAGTCAATGACAAATGGTGTATTTGGCCTGGAAGTCAATGACTAGTGGTGTATACTGCCTGGACATTGTTGACTAATGGAGCATTCTGCCTGGAAGCCCATGACTAGTGGTGTATTTTGCCTGGAAGTCGATAACCAGTGATGTATTCTGCCTGGAAGTCCATGACCAGTGGAATATTTTGCCTGGACGTTGATGACTAGTGGTGTTTTGCAGGGATATATTCTGGGACTCTGCTCTATGATTTTTATAAATTACTTGGATGAGGAAATGAACAACAGCTTGTGTTGTAGATAGTTTAATAAGTTATAGGATGCAAATGGAGTTCAAGCTGGAATAATGTGAAGGGATATACTTTGAAAGATTGAACTTGAAGGCAGATTAAAGTTGATAAATCCCTCAAATACTGTTAAATAGAGGCCATGCACAATCCTGATTTGATGGAGATGGATGTGAGGAGCACGGAGGAACATCTGGAGAAACTTCTGGAATGCCTGCTTCGCTGCCGCTGCTACCGTGCGATCGAAAATCTCCGGAGGGGAAGGCCCCAGATCCTCAGCTTTGCCTATTGCCTGTTGCTGGGGCCAGGGTCGAAGCGCTCGGCAGAGATGGTGCTCGGTGCTCAGTGTCGGAGAGCTGGTCGGAAGCTCGAAGTTTTCGGACGGACTCAGAGTCGGACTGTGGTCGGTGCTTCCAGGATGCTGCATAGGCAAGTTTGCGGCGCTGGAAGCTCATGGCAGGGAGAGTTTCTCCCTTCATCCGTCTGCATGAGGTGATGGGACTTTCAAGAGACTTTGAGACTTTTTTTTACCATGCCCATGGTCTGTTCTTCATCAAATTACAGTATGGCTTTGCACTGTTGTAACTATATGTTATATTTATGTGGTTTTTGTCAGTTTTCTTTTAGTCTTGGTTTGTCTTGTGTTTCTGTGATACCATTCTGAAGGAACAAATTGTATCATTTCTTAATGCATACATTACTAAATGACAATAAAAGAGGACTGCGTGTCCTCATAATCTAAAAAAAATATTGTGTTTCGTTCTGGTTGCCTCATTACAGGAAGGATGTGGAAGGTTTAGATAAGGTGCAGAGGAGATTTACCAGGATACTGCCTAAATTAGAGATTGTTGTGAGGAAGAGTTGAGCGAACTAGGGGTATACTCATTGGAGCAAAGATGGATGAGAGGCAACTTGGGGATTATGAGAGACATAGATAGAGTGGACAGGCAGCACCTTTTTCCCAGGGCAGCAGTGGCCAATACCAGAGGGCATCCATTACAGTGGAGGAAAGTTTGGGAGTGACATCAGGAGTAGTTTTTTTATTTTAAGAGCAGAGTGATGGGTGCTTGGAAACACTGCCAAGGGCAGTAGTAGATGTTGATGTAACAAGGATATATAAAAAGCCTTAGAAATGTACATGTATGTAGGAAAAATAGAGGATTATAAGCTGTGTAGGATGGAAGAATTAGTTTGATCATAGAGAAGGTTTATGTAGATTAGCAACACAACATTGGCCTGTACTGTTCTATGTTCTCACATGCCCCTGTATGATGGTATTTTCTGTTTGCTTAATTGTTATGCAGACTGGTATCCATACAACTAAAGGAAAGATTTACCTGTAGGAAAAGTATGGAGGACAGAGGCTCCTGCAAACTCACCTCCTGAAGGCCCCTATTTTCCTCGTTCAGTTACAATATCCTGACCTCCAGTACTATAGTGATTAATCCAAGGACTGTGTGCTGGAATGAAGTACAGGTCGATCTTCACTAATCCGACTACCTGTAATCTGGTTCCTTCGATAATCCGGCCCCGATTATGCTTAATGTGATCCTTCTGTAATTCGGCATTTTCACTAATCCGGCACTCCTCAGGTCCCAGTGGTGCCAGATTAGTGAAGGTCAACCTGTATTTAGATACACTTCCCATTTCCTGATACAGTACATTCCGAATCTGGGACTTCAGCCAACAACTCTAGGCCAAAGTTCCATGAACTTCAGGCAAGGATCTTGGAAGTTGTGATTATCATTCCATACAAAACATACTGTGGAGACAGAATTGTGAAATGACTAAAACTACCATCCATTTCTTGCCAATATTGAATTTTTCAAAATGTAATCATAATTTTTTAATGCTTTCCATCTGTTTTTTTCCTCTTATCATTTAATTTAGCTCTAATTCTCCTTGTTTTCTTCTCTATTGTTCCGATTTCTTAAATTCCTATCATGAATAAAATACGTCACTGGGCCAATGGTCCTGAAGACCCATATTTCCCAGTGACATTGATAGTCTATTAATTTACATTTTAAGTATAGATTAATATGATCCAGAAACTGAACTAAAAGATTCAACTCTGCTTGTCTCCGCAAAATGTTTCGTCAAATGCTCAGCCAAGAAAACTCTAATAATCTTGGTGGTTTGTGAATAAATAGTTTTCCATGTACTAAATTCCCCTGGAGAATAATTGCTTACAAGGAATAATGGCAATGTTTAAGGGGGTATTTTAGATGAATTTTTGTTAAAGCTAGATTGATAAAAACTTTGTCTGAGCAACACCCACAAAAATGCTGGAGGAACTCAGCAGGCCAGGCAGCATTTTGTGTGTGTTGCTCGGATTTCCAGCATCTGCAGATTTTCTCTCGTTTGTGACTGGAAAACTTTGTCCGAGGTGTGATTGATATATCTTGAGTTTTAGTTTAATACAGTTAGTATGGTTGACTGCTGAGGGCCTTTCCTATTTGATTATATGATTTTAACTGAGGTTGAATCAGAATTTTTAACAGATCATGCAAACTAAGTCATAGTTATTATTCCAATTATACCTAATCTCCTCAGCTTTACCCACCTTTTCGATGACTCTATCTGGTATCAAGGAGTTATCTGTAACTCAATGAAAACATTACTATCTTCTCTATTTTGGCCTCTGATCAAAATTCTAGTCAATGTGAGTATTGCCATGAGCTGGAAGGTAACCATATGTAACTGTCTTGGATTGTTTTCCGAAAGGGGAATTTTCTGATGTTGCTACATGACTTAACATGTTCATTCATTGATGACTATTCTTGGTGCTTGTTTCTGATCTCAGAAAGCGGCAGGGAAGCCTTCCAAAATTTAGCAATTAAGACAATTATCTTAGAGAGGTGGAGTTTGTGCCAATTAAAGTGGCTACACAACAAGTTTCCATACTGTATAGACATCCAAATTACTCTTGGGTAATAGGGTGGAACAACTGACTGAATTGACAGTGGGGAAGCACATTGGGACTAGTTACTGTTAGGGATTATTCTGAAGTAATGAAATTATGGAAAGCAGAACTAGTCATCAGGAATCAAAAACATTTTTTACAAGTGTAGCACATGCTTTGGAGTCATTGAAACAAATTGTAGGACATTCTGATTGTGTACCATTGAATTTGCACAGGGAAAACAACAGAAGAATGTTCATGTTTTTGCTCCTGATTGGAAACATCAGGACAAGATCAGGGAAGGCATTAAGTGCCCATCTCCTGTGTTACTAGTACATTGTTAAAGGCAGATCCCTGCCACTTAATGCATACTTCAGAACAGGTCTGCTTTTTCATAAATATTCTGGCTAGTTGTACATTCAGTGAGTCATCCGACACTGACAAAAGGACTTTGGGTGTCTGGAGTTTGTGCTCAACATTTGGACCAGCCACTAATAACCGAACATTCAAAGGGGTCTTCAAGTTGGGATGTGCTACTTTTGTAATATGTAATTCTGCAAAGTCATCTGTCTATATTGAAAATGTTGGAATAGGTGTTTATAGCCATTGAAGCTAGTTTCCTCCTGCTTTTGCTTTCCCTTATCCATGTTACCCATTTTCTTTCTTCTCCCCCACCCTCATTGTCTTCCTTTCATCTTCCTCCCTCTGGTACCCCACTTCCTTCCCTTTATTCCATGGTCTGCTATCTTCACCAACCAGATTCCTACTTAGAACAGAGCAGCATAAGCCCTTTGGCCCATGCTGTGTGCTGACCTAAATAAATCTTCTCCATGATCAACCTGACTCTTCCTTCTTACACAACTCACAGCCCTACATTTTTCTTACATCTGTGCATTAATCTACTGTAAAAGTCTTTTAAATGTTCCTTCCTTTTCAGTCTCTACCACTACCCCCAGCAATGTGCTCCAGGCACCCACCACTCTAAAAACCTACCTCTGATACCTCTTAAACTTTCCTACACTCACCTACCCTCTGGTATTGGACATTGCCATCCTGGCTGTCCACTCTACCTATGCCTCTTAAAGTTATACTTCCATCGAGAGACTTCTCATCCTCATGACTTTCTGGATGAGCCTCCCACGGGGAGATCCTTCAAAAGCCTTACAAAAATCCATATATAGCACAGCAACTGCTTTACCTTCAACTTGTTTTGACAACTCCTCAAAAACTCAGTTAGGCTCTTGATGCATGACCTGCTCCTCTCAAAGGTATTCTGACTGTCCCAAATCAGACTATGCTTCTCCAAATATTCGTAACTCCTGTCCCTAAGAATTTTCTCAAGTAGGTTGCCTATCACTTACATAAAGTTTGAAGTAAATTTTATTATCTAAGTACATATGTGTCACCATATACAACCCTGAGATTCATTTTCCTGTGGACATACTCAACAGATCTATAGAATAGTAACTATAACAAAATCAATGAATGGCTGCCAAACCAGGGCTTTCTAATTTACTGGTCAATAATTCCCAGATTTTGAGCAACAGAATAACTTGTGCTTCCTCCAATCATCTGCTACCACTTTTGTGGTCAGCAGGATACAAAGATCATTACCAATGTCCAGCAATTTCTTCCCTTGCTTCCTGTAATAACCAGGGGCATATCCAAGGGGACTTCCTTATCCAAATGTTTTTCAAAAGCTCCAGTAACCACAAGATGCTCCAGCACATTTGTCTGTTCTATGTTGACCTCACAAAATCCCTCTTCCTGGTGGGTACTGAAGTATTCAGTAAGGATCTTCCAAGTTTCCACTGCGTCCAGGCACATGTTTTCCCCTTTATCCCTGAGCAGACCTACCCTCTTTCTAGTCATTCACCTGATCATTTATGTGTAAAATGGCTTGGGATTTTCCTTAATCTTACTAACCAAGGCCTTCTCATGTCTCCATCTAGCTCTCCTAAGTCCCTGAAGCTACCTTACAATTCTTAGTAGTGCTGCCTGATCTTTGCTTCCTGAACCTGAAGTATGCTTTCTTCTTCCTCTTGATTAAATGTTCCACTTCTTGCCAACTTATTCCTTGCTATTCTTTCCTTATCTCCATAAGACCATAAGACCATAAAACAAAGGAGCAGAAGTCAGCCATTCGGCCCATCGAGTCTGCTCCGCCATTTTATCATGAGCTGTTCCATTCTCCCATTTAGTCCCACTCCCCCGACTTTTCACCATAACCTTTGATGCCCTGGCTGCTCAGATACCTATCAATCTCTGCCTTAAATACACCCAATGACTTGGCCTCCACTGCTGCCCGTGGCAACAAATTCCATAGATTCACCACCCTCTGACTAAAAAAATTTCTTCACATTTCTGTTCTGAATGGGCGCCCTTCAATCCTTAAGTCGTGCCCTTTCGTACTAGACTCCCCCATCATGGGAAACAACCTTGCCACATCCACTCTGTCCATGCCTTTCAACATTCGAAATGTTTCTATAAGGTCCCCCCTCATTCTTCGAAACTCCAAGGAATACAGTCCAAGAGTGGACAAACGTTCCTCATATGTTAACCCTCTCATTCCCGGAATCATTCTAGTGAATCTTCTCCGTATGCTCTCCAACGTTAGCACATTCTTTCTCAAATAAGGAGACTAAAACTGCCCACAGTACTCCAAGTGAGGTCTCACCAGCGCCTTATAGAGCCTCAACATCACATCCCTGCTCCTATACTTTATTCCTCTAGAAATGAATGCCAACATTGCATTCACCTTCTTCACTACCGACTCTACCTGGAGGTTAACCTTAAGGGTATCCTGTACAAGGACTCCCAAGTCCCGTTGCATCTCAGAACTTTGAATTCCTACCCCATTTAAATAATAATCTGCCCGTTTATTACTTCTGCCAAAGTGCATAACCATACACTTTCCAACATTGTACTTCATTTGCCACTTCTTTGCCCATTCTTCCAATCTATCCAAGTCTCTCTGCAGACTCTCCGTTTCCTCAGCACTACCGGCCCCTCCACCTATCTTCGTGTCATCAGCAAACTTAGCCACAAAGCCATCTATTCCATAATCCAAATCGTTGATGTACAATGTAAAAACAAGCGGCCCCAACACGGACCCCTGTGGAACACCACTGGTAACGGGCAGCCAACCAGAATAGGATCCCTTTATTCCCACAACACACATCAAAGTTGCTGGTGAACGCAGCAGGCCAGGCAGCATCTCTAGGAAGAGGTACAGTCGACGTTTCAGGCCCAGACCCTTCATCAGGACTAACTGAAGGAAGAGTGAGTAAGAGATTTGAAAGTTGGAGGGGGAGGGGGAGATCCAAAATGATAGGAGAAGACAGGAGGGGACGGGATGGAGCCAAGAACTGGACAGGTGATTGGCAAAAGGGATACGAGAGGATCATGGGACAGGGGGTCCGGGAAGAAAGATGGGGGGGGGGGAACCTAGAGGATGGGCAAGGGGTATATTCAGAGGGACAGAGGGAGAAAAAGGAGAGTGAGAGAAAGAATGTGTGTATAAAAATAAATAACAGATGGGGTACGACGGGGAGGTGGGGCATTAGCGGAACTTAGAGAAGTCAACGTTCATGCCATCAGGTTGGAGGCTACCCAGACGGAATATAAGGTGTTGTTCCTCCAACCTGAGTGTGGCTTCATCTTTACAGTAGAGGAGGCCGTGGATAGACATGTCAGAATGGGAATGGGATGTGGAATTAAAATGTGTGGCCACTGGGAGATCCTGCTTTCTCTGGCGGACAGAGCGTAGGTGTTCAGCAAAGCGATCTCCCAGTCTGCGTCGGGTCTCGCCAATATATAAAAGGCCACATCGGGAGCACCGGACGCAGTGTATCACCCCTTTATTCCCACTCTCTGTTTCCTGCCAATCAGCCAATGCCCTATCCACGTATGAAACTTTCCCGTGATTCCATGGGCACTTATCTTGTTAAGTAGCCTCATGTGTGGCACCTTGTCAAAGGCCTTCTGAAAATCCAAATATACAACATCCACTGCATCTCCCTTGTCTAGCCTACTGGTAATTTCCTCAAAAAATTGTAATACGTTTGTCAGGCAGGATTTTCCTTTAAGGAATCCATGCTGAGTTCTGCCTATCTTGTCATATGCCTCTAGGTACTCTGTAACCTCATCCTTGACAATCGACTCTAGCAACTTCCCAACCAGCGATGTCAAGCTAACAGGTCTATAATTTCCTTTTTGATTCCTTGCCCCCTTCTTAAATAGCAGAGTGACACTTGCAATCTTCCAGTCCTCCGGAACCATGCCAGAATCTATCGACTTTTGAAAGATCATCACTACTGCCTCCACAATCTCCACAGCTACTTCCTTCAGAACACGTGGGTGCATTCCATCTGGTCCGGGAGATTTATCTACCTTTAGCCTATTCAGCTTCCTGAGTACTTTCTCTGTCGTAATTGTGACTGCGCACACTTCTCTTCCCTGCCACCCTTGAGTGTCCGGTATACTGCTGATGTCATCCTCAGTGAAGACTGATGCAAAATACTCGTTCAGTTCCTCCACCATCTCCCTATCTCCCATTACAATTTCTCCAGCATCATTTTTATCAGTCCTATATCTACTCTCACCTGTCTTTTACTCTTTATATACTTGAAAAAGCCTTTAGTATCCTCTTTGATATTATTTGCTAGCTTCCTTTCATAGTTAATCTTTTCTCTCTTAATGACCTTCTTAGTTTCCTTTTGTAAGGTTTTAAAAACTTCCCAGTCCTCTGTCTTCCCACTAATTTTTGTTTCCTTGTATGCCCTCTCCTTTGCTTTAACTTTGGCTTTGACTTCTCTTGTCAACCACGGTTGCATCCTTTTTCCATTCGGAAATTTCTTCTTTTCTGGAATATATCTGTCTTGCACCTTCCTCACTTCTAGCATAAACTCCAGCCACTGCTGCTCTGCCATCTTTCCCACCAGTGTCCCTTTCCAGTCAACTTTGGCCAGTTCCTCTCTCATGCCACTGTAATTTCCTTTACTCCGCTGAAATACCGACACATCAGATTTCGGCTTCTCTTTTTCAAATGTCACAGTGAACTCAATCATGTTATGATCACTGCCTCCTAAGGGTTCCTTCACCTCAATCTCTCTAATCACCTCCAGTTCATTACACAATACCCAATCCAGTACAGCCGATCCCCTAGTGGGCTCAACAACAAGCTGTTCTAAAAAGCCATCTTGCAGACATTCTACAAATTCACTCTCTGGAGATCCAGTGCTGACCTAATTTTCCCAATCCACTTGCATGTTAAAATCCCCCACAATTATCATAACACTGCCCTTCTGACAAGCCTTTTCTATTTCCTGTTGTAATTTGTAGCCCACATCCCTGCAGCTGTTTGGAGGCCTATAAATAACTGCCATCAGGGTCCTTTTACTCTTGCAATTTCTTAGCTCAACTCATAAAGATTCTGCACCTTCTGATCCTATATCACCTCTTTCTAATGATTTAATATCATTTCTTACCAATAAAGCCACACCTCCCCCTCTGCCTACCTTCCTATCCTTCCGATACACCGTGTATCCTTGGACGTTCAGCTCCCAGAGACAAGCATCCTTTAGCCAGGTCTCAGTGATGGCCACCATATCATACCTGCCAATCTGTAGCTGTATGACAAGATCATCCACCTTATTTCTTATTCTGCGTGCATTTAAATATAACACCTTAAGACCAGTATTTGATACTTTTCGCTTTGATTTCACTGCAACTTTATTGCACTGCAGCTCATCCCAATGGCTACAAATTTGCCCCATCACCTGCCTGTCTTTCCTGACACCTTTACTGCTCACTATCTTAGATTTATTTCTGTTTTCCCCTTCCTCCGCTCTGTCATTCCAGTTCCCATCCCCCTGCCAAATTAGTTTAAACCCTCCCTAACAGCTCTATTAAACTATCCCACCAGGATATTGGTTCCCTTCGGGTTCAGGTGTAACCCTGTCCTTTTTGAAAAGGTCATACTTCCCCCAAAAGAGATCCCAATTATCCAAGAATCTGAAGCCCTGCCCCCTGCACCGGTCTCTCAGCCACGCATTCATCTGCCTGATCCTACTATTCTTGCCCTCGCTAGCACGTGGTACAGGTAGCAATCCTGAGATGACTACCCTGGAGGTCCTGCTTCTCAGCTTCTTTCCTAACTCCTGGAAATCTCTCTTCAGGACCTCCTCCTTTGTCCTATCTATGTCATTGGTACCAACATGTACCAAGACAACTGGCTGCTCACCCTCCCCCTTTAGAATATTCAGGACCCGATCCAAGACAACCCGTACCGTGGCACCTGGGAGGCAACACACCATGCGGGTATCTCTGTCAGGCTCACAGAATCTCCTGTCTGTTCCCCTGACTGTGGAATCCCTTACGACTACCGAATTTCTCTTCTCCCTCCTTCTCTCCTGCCCAACAGCGCCAGGCTCAGTGCCAGAGACCTGGTCACCGTGGCATCCCCTGTCAGGTCATCCCCCTCAACAGCATCCAGAACAAGATATTTGTTGCTGAGGGGGACAGCCACAGGTGTGCTCTCCACTATCCTGGCATTTCCCTTCCCTCTCTTGACAGTGACCCAGTTTTCTGACCCCTGTAGCCTAGGGATGACTACGTCCCTGTAGCTCCTGTCTATCACCTCTTCACTTTCCCTAATAAGCAGTAGATCATCAAGATGCAGCTCCAGATCCCTAACACAGTCTCTGAGGAGCTGCATCTCAGTGCACCATCAGGGAGGCTGGAGGTCTCCCAGGATTCCCACATCTGACACCCTGAACAAAGCACTAATCCTGCAGGCATGCTATCTAATTCTACAGGAATGAAACAGGAAAAATAAGTCTACTCACCCACTCACCTCGCCAAACAGATTAACTCAGTTGAATAAACCTAAACAGAGCCCTATGCATCTGCTGCATAGGATTTTCCTGAGAAAATCTCCTCCCCATTTAGATTCCAGGTTCTAACCTATTAGCGTCATTAGCTCCCTCCCAATGAAATATTTGCCAATATCATCTGCTCCGATCCTTGTTCAGTGCTATGCTAGATGTCAGGAAGCTGTGGTCACTATCTCCAAAATGGTCACGCTCAGAGAGAACTGTCACCTGAACTGATTCATTGCCTAGAACCAGATCCTTGCAACAGGCCTCTCCTTTCATCAGCCCACCTACATATTGTGTCAGGAATCTTTCCTGAGCACACATAATAAATTCTACCCCATCTAAACTTTCTGACAAGGAGGTGCCAGTCAAAATTAAGAAAGCTGAAGTCACACGTAACAACAACCCAGTCATTTTTGCACCTTTCCAAAATCTGCCAACTTACCTGTTCCTCAGTGACTCTATGGCTAGAGATTGCTTAACAAGATGAGAGTCCATAGTAGTACAAGAAATATACTAGCATGGGCAGAGCATTGGCTGATTGGCAGGAGGCAAAGAATGGCAATAAAGGGAGCCTTTTCTGATTGGCTGCAGGGATCTAGTGGTGTTCTATGGGGGTAGATGTTGGGACCACTTTTTTATGTTATATGTCAATGATTTGGATGACAGAACGATTGGCTTTCTGGCCAAGTTTGTAAATGATATGAAGTTAAGTATTGACACAGGTTGTGTTGAGGAAGCTGCAGAAAAACTCGGTCAGATTAAGAGAATGGCAAAGAATTGTCAAATAAACTATAGTGCCGTGATGTGTATAGTCATGCACTTTGGTAGGAGGAAGAAAAGCATGGCGTATTTTGTAAGTGGGGAGAAAATTCAAAAAGCTGAGGTGCAAAGGCTCTTGGGAGTCCTCGTGCAGGATTCCCTAAAGGTTAATTTGCAGGTTGAGTCAGTGATGGGGAATGCAAATGTAATATTGGCTTTCATTTTGAGAGGACTAGAATATAAAAGAAATGATGGAATCCTGAGGCTTTATAAGGCACTGCTGAGGCCTTGCTTGGAGTATTATGAGTAGTTTCGGACCCCTTATTAAAGCAAAGATGTGCTGCCATCAGAGAGGGCTCAGAGGAGGCTCACAAGAATCATACCTGGAATGAAAACCTTATCACATGAAAAGAGCAATTGATTGCTCTGGACCTTTATTTGTTGGAATTTAGAGGAATGGGGGGTGGCAGAGCTCTCATTGAAACCTATCAAATCTTGAAAAACCTAGATAGAGTGGATGTGGAGAGGATGTTTCTTATCATAGGAGAATTGAGGACCAAGGGGCACAACCTCAGAATAGAGAGATGTCCACTTAGAATAGAGATGAAGAGAAGTTTCTTTAGGTAGAGTGTGGTGAACCTATGGAATGCATTTCCACCTGCAGCTGTGGACGCCAGGTCGTTGGGTGTATTTAAGTTGGAGGTTGATCAGTCAGGGCGTGAAAGCAGGAGAATAAGGTTGAGAAGGAAATGGATCAGTTGTAATGAAACGGCAGAGCAGAATCAAAAGGTCGAGTGGCCTAATCTGCTCCTATGTCTTACAGTCATATACTGTTAGGAATGTAGTGGAGACTTTACCCAAAAGCAGAGCAGTGGAAATGATTTAGCCTCCAACAATATTTTACTAATAAACTGCAAATTAACAAGCCACAAGGGCCACAAAACAAGAGAGAACAGATAGTTAACACAAGCAACATACATCAAAGTTGCTGGTGAACGCAGCAGGCCAGGCAGCATCTATAGGAAGAGGCGCAGTCGACGTTTCAGGCCGAGACCCTTCGTCAGGACTAACTGAAGGAAGAGTGAGTAAGGGATTTGAAAGCTGGAGGGGGAGGGGGAGATGCAAAATGATAGGAGAAGACAGGAGGGGGAGGGATGGAGCCGAGAGCTGGACAGGTGATAGGCAGAAGGGGATACGAGAGGATCATGGGACAGGAGGTCCGGGAAGAAAGACGGGGGGGGGGTGACCCAGAGGATGGGCAAGAGGTATATTCAGAGGGACAGAGGGAGAAAAAGGAGAGTGAGAGAAAGAATGTGTGCATTAAAAAGAGTAACAGATGGGGTACGAGGGGGAGGTGGGGCCTAGCGGAAGTTAGAGGAACAACACCTTATATTCCGTCTGGGTAGCCTCCAACCTGATGGCATGAACATTGACTTCTCTAACTTCCGCTAGGCCCCACCTCCCCCTCGTACCCCATCTGTTACTCCTTTTAATGCACACATTCTTTCTCTCACTCTCCTTTTTCTCCCTCTGTCCCTCTGAATATACCTCTTGCCCATCCTCTGGGTCACCCCCCCCGTCTTTCTTCCCGGACCTCCTGTCCCATGATCCTCTCGTATCCCCTTCTGCCTATCACCTGTCCAGCTCTCGGCTCCATCCCTCCCCCTCCTGTCTTCTCCTATCATTTTGCATCTCCCCCTCCCCCTCCAACTTTCAAATCCCTTACTCACTCTTCCTTCAGTTAGTCCTGACGAAGGGTCTCGGCCTGAAATGTCGACTGCGCCTCTTCCTATAGATGCTGCCTGGCCTGCTGCGTTCACCAGCAACTTTGATGTATGTTGCTTGAATTTCCAGCATCTGCAGAATTCCTGTTGTTTAGATAGTTAACACAAGGCAACAAGGTAAATGAAGGCTAGGAAGAACGGGTTGAGAACGGTGAGTTTCATAGATGAACAAAGGACTGTGGATGAGAGCTGTGTTTAAATAGGCTGCAGGTTATGAGTTGGAAACAAGTGACAGGTGACTCCTGTTAGCTAGGTGGAGATTGGGAGGTGCCTGCCTGTGCGGGCCTGACAAAATCCTTTCCCCTACGGCCAGCATCTGATGGCCCAGGACAATCTAACTGAGTCCAGTGGAAATTCTCAATGAAAGATAGATCCAAGCTGAAATTGAATAGCACCTACATCCTCTACTCTCAGAAGGGGAGAGGGAGAACAGACAAATTCTGGAAGGAGTGATGCCCATAAGAAGGTCAAATGTGTAGCCATGAGATCTGTGAGGTGACTTCCCTTTTACTGAAGGTGATGGCTAAGTCGTGGTATTCCTGTGGGAGTTTGGTGGGTTTAAGGGTTTCCTCTTTCTCCATAGATTTACAAGGTGCAGTCAACTGGGGATGCAGGCAGTGGATCCCCAACTCAGCAGTGAACTAGATGACCAGCTGACTTGTGGGTCATGGGTGGAGAGCAAGGAGAAACTCAAAATGAGAGGAGTATTGAGAGAGTCGATCAGGAGGAAGTAGTTGGACTTGTGGTGCTCTCCAGTGCTCATGTGCACAGGCCACATGCGCGGTCTGACCATCCGAAACCCCAGGGGATGTTTGCAAATGGCCAGGATACAGAATGGGTATAAGATAGGCTAGATAGGAAGTCTAGGTGGCACACTCCAAGTCCAGTCCAGAAAGCTGCTTGCCATGCCAGAATCCACCAGAACCTCCTGTGCGTGTTGAGCTGTGGAGGAGTACAGAGACCCTCGCTCTAACTGGTGGTGCTGTTTCTCAGATGCAGTGGGCATTTAACGCGTTGGTGGTCGGCTGCTCCCCAATAGGCGCACAAGTTGTTTCTCCACCAGTGCTAGTGCTCTTGAGGATTAAGGGAGCTCTCCCTGCCTGCCTGGATTCTGCAGACATTACTGAGGAGGGTCCAGAAGTCTAAAATGGTTCTGGGAATGGAATTGAGGGTCTGCCTGATGGTCTGCAGGGACATTCCATAAGATGCTTGTCAATTCAGAGGGCCAGAATGATGAAGATTGCACGGTCAGATAGCATCTCCAGGGTAGATGTCTCATCTTTCAAGCACTCGCCAGCATCACCTCTGCATTCCAGCCTCACTCCACCACAAGGGTCCTGAATTTCACGGCGTGGTCCAGCACCGAGCATGAGCTTTGACATAGGTGAAGTATCTGATTTGCTATCCCCTTCCACTTCCCAGATGGTCGAAAACCTGGTGCATTTCAGCAGTGAATTTATCATATTTGTTGCAAATAGGGATCTTATTATTCCAGTTAGCGGAAGCCCAGTCAAGAGACAGACAATGAAGGCAATCTTGGCTTGGTCCTCAAAATACAGAGATGGCTGGAGCTCGGAGTGCAAGACACAATGGGACCGAAAGTTGCTGCAGAGGGTTGGGGATCTATCAAAGCATTTGGACAACAGAACCCAGGGCTCCGAGGAAGGAAGTTGACTGGCATGGGTTGCTGTATTGAAATGAAGAGTTGGTCGAGAGTGGTGAACAGATGGTCAATATTTTTCTGCTGCTTCAGAGTCGTGTGCTCCTGTCGATGGACAACATCCTTTAGGCGAACATGTTCTGTGGAATCAATCATGGGTTTACCCATCCTGTCAGGAAATGTAGAGGAGGCTTGATCCAAAATCAGAGCAGCAGAGACAATTTAGCAGCAAACAATATTTTATTAGTAAACTGCAAAATAACATACGATGAGGGGCCACAAAACAAGAGAGAACAGATACTTACACAACAAAGCAACAAGTTAACTGAAGGCCAAGAGCAAATGGTTGAAGCTGGCTGGTTTGATGGGTGGACAAAAGACTGTGTGCTGAGAGATGGGTTTAAATAGGCTGCCGGTGATGAGTTAGAAATGAGTGGCAGGTAACTCCTGTTAGCCAGGTGGAGACTGGGAGGTGTCTGTCTGTGCCAGCCTGACAGATAATCATTTATTAGTCTTTTTGTTCAAAAAGTATAAAATGTGTGAAAAATACTTTTAAGATTTTCTATTCACTCATTTTTATTTATTTCTGTTTATTTATTTATTTAGAGATACAGCATGGAACAGGCCCTTCTGGCACAATGGGCCACACAGCCCAGAAATCCACCTATTTAACCGAGTCACAGGACAACTTACAATGACCAATTAACAAACTAACCTGTACATCTTTGGACTGTGGGAGAAAACCAGAGCACCGGACAAAGCAACATGCGCATACAAGAATAACATACAAACTTTCTTACAGAGGATGCTAGAATTGATTTCTGAGCTCTGACGGCCCGAGCTGTAAAAGTGCCGCACTAGCTGCTATGTTACCATGGCACCCTAACAGATGCTGTGTTCAATAAAGACTTTTACATCTCTCAGTTACAGCTTCAGTGTGGCTCCATTTTCTCAGTCACTACAGTGACTATAAATCTGTAGGTTTTTGTATAGCTATAGAAAGCGATAGAACTAGTCTACAGATATAGTATCTAAGTTTGGACAAGTCAAATATTGAGGGTATGAGAAAAGAGCTTGAAAAGGTTAATTTGAGTAGGTTGTTAGCTGGCAAAGGGGTCACATGCAAGTGGGAGGCTTTTAAAGGTGAGATAGTGGGAGTTCAAAGTTTGATTGAGTTGTTCTCTGAACTTGGCAATTGACTTGCAAACGTTTCATCCCCATGCAGGGAGATATCATCAGTGTGGTGTTGATTGGCTGCACGATGAGCTTTCCTCCCCACATCAGAATCACATTTACATTTGCAAGCAAATTGCCAAAATTGGAGAGCAACTGAAGCCAACCATCAACCGCCCAAGCTACACATCTTCCCAATTATTTCCAGCTTTCAAGGATTGCACATTCCTGTTAGAGTGAAGCACAAGGCTGGCTGGATAGGGGACGCTGGATGACGAGAGATACGAAAATCCTGACCAGGGGAAAGAACAGGACATGGGTCAGGTACAGGCAGCTGGAATCAGGCCAATCTCCAGAAGAATAGAGGAGTTGCAAGAATGGTTGAAGAAGGAAATCAAGAGGGGAAAGGGGGCTTGAGAAGGCTTTGCCAGGAAGGATTAAGGAAAATACAAAGAGATTGAGGAAAATCGTTACAGAAAATCATTCCTACCAAATTCAATAAGCATATGCAACAGTTCATCTCTATGCAATAGGAGAACATACATCACAGTACAATAGTCTCTGTTTTAGTATTTCATACATTATTATTGCACAGTATTGCACATTGGTAAATTATTATTGTGTATATTATTATTCTCTACATTATTACTAGTTAAGTCTGCACACAAAGTGTGTTTCTAAATGTTGCTGCTGTAATGAAAGAATTCCCTACTCAGGATCAATAAAGTACTTATTATTATTATTATTAGTAGTAGTAGTAGTAGTAGTAAGACAGTCTAGGTCCTTAATGAATATTTATCCTCTGTAGCTACTGTGGAGAAAGACATGCAAATTTCAGAACAAGGAAAAGTAAATGGAAAGGTCTTGTGTGGGTAGACCACATTGCAGTTGAGAAGGTGGGTGTATGGAATTTAAGTAAGATTAGTGTAAGGCATTGTGTTTTGGAAAGTCAAATCCAGGTAGGACTTCCACAGTGAATAGCAGGACCCTGAGGGGTTGTTGTAGAACAGAGAGATCTTGGATTACAAATATATGGATCAATGAAAATGGCAGTACAGGTAGACAGGGTGCTGAAGTCAGTATTTGGCACGTTGGCCTTCATAAACTCGGGCACAGACCATGAAAAGTAAGTGGTCATGTTGCGATTGTACAGAAAGCTGACTGCACTTGGAGTATTGTGCTTGCTTTTGGTCACCCTGCTATAAAAAGATGTAATTAAAGTAGAAAGAGTGTGGAAAAGACTTATAAGGATGTTACCAGGAGTTGAGACTAAGTAATAGGGAGAGGATGGACAAGCCCGAGCTTTATTCCAAGAGTGTAGGCGACTGAGAGATCATCTTATAGGGTGGCATAAAATTATGGAGGGTATAAATATGGTGAAAACACTCAGTCTTCTTCTCAGGGTTAATCAAGTACTCGAGGAAATAAGATTAAGGTGAGAAGGGAAGGATGTCTGAAAAACTGGAGGGGAAACATTTTAACTCCAAGGGGGTATGCATGTGGAATAAGCTGCTAGGGGAAGTGTTTGAGGAATGTACAGTAACAACTTTTAATAAGACAGCTGGACAGGTACGTGAATTGTAAAGATTTAGAAAGTTATAGAGTAAACATTGGCAAATATAACTAGCTATCTAATAAGCAGCAGTCGATGTCTCCAGGTCTGTCCTCGCTGGAGTTTAGAAGAGTGAGGGGAGGATCTCATTGAAACATTCTCCCCCATCCCTTTTGACTCCATGCATAGTACACCATTCTGATCTTCCAGAGGATCATTTTTGTTTCTTGCAATCCTTTGCTCTTAACGTATTTGTAAAAACCCTTAGGATGCTTCTTCACCTTGTCTGCCAAGGGAACCTCATACCTTATTTCCTTGCATTTCTTATACTCCATAAGTACCTTATTTGTTCTTACCTGCTTATATCTGTTAAGTATCTCCTTTTTTTTCCTTAACAAGGGCTTCAATATCTCTTGCAAACCAAGGTTACCTAAACCTGTTACTTTTACCTTTGACAGGCACATACAAGCTTTGTACTTTCCAAATTTCATGTTTGCAGGCCTGCCACTTGCCAAGTACACCTTTGCCAGAAAACTACCTGTCCTAATCCATACTTGCCAGATCTTTTCTTATACCATCAAAATTGGCCTTTCTCTTATTTAGAATCTCAACCTGTGGACCAGACCTATCCAATTCCATATTTATTTTGAAACTAATGGCATTATAATCACTAGATGCATAGTGTTCCCCTACACAAACTTCTGTCACCTGCCCTGTTATACACTCTCTTGTTGGGACTCCTATGTACTGATTAAAGAAACTTTCATGAACACATTTGACAAACTTGATCCCATCTAGTCCTTTTACAGTATGGGAGTCCCTGTCAATATGTGGAAAATTAAAATCACCTACTGTCTCAATCTTATGTTTCTTGCAACAGTCTGCAATCTCTCGAAATTTTTTCCTCTAAATCCCGCACTGTTGGATGGTCTATAATATACCTCCTTTAACGCAATTGTACTTTTCTTATTCCTCAGTTCCACCCATAAAGCCTCCCAAGGTGAGTTCTCCACTGTCCTGACCGATGTGAAATTCTTCCTGACTAGTAACACCACCCTTTCCCCTTTAATCCCTCCTGCTCTGTTGTGTTTAAAACAACAGAACTCCAGAATACTGAGCTGCCAGTCTTGTCCCTCCTGCAACCAAGTCTCATTAGTGGCTACAATAATCATAGCTGCATCTGTTGATCCCAGCCCTGAGCTCATCTGCCTTTCCTTTGATACTCCTTGCATTGAAGTATACACAGCTCAGAACACTAGTTGCAACATGCTCAACCTTTTGAATCCTGACTTTGTCTGAGGTCTTAACAACATCTGTCTCCACAACCTCTTCACCATCTGGTCTGGCACTCTGGTTCCCATCCACCTGCAACTCTAGTTTATATATTTGAGCCTGAGGGACTGTTAAGATGAATAAATTGTTTGTTGTACCCACAAGTTGGGTTCCGTATGACCCGTTCATCCTGATCCCTTTAGATCAGAACAGAACAGGTTTCAAAGGTGCCGTGAGTGTCTATCAGAAGGCATGCTCTGCACTTGTAATGACAGAAATTATGGAAGTAGCATCTAGGCACACTTTGCACAGGTCTTGACTCCACTATGCAGTCTAGGTTCATTGTGCACCAGCACATCAAAAAGCACTTCAAGAAGCACTCAGGTCATTTCTTCGGCAGCTTGAACGGGGCACGACTGCACAAGCGCATGAAGGTCGGCCTGTCAGACAGCAGGAGAGTTTAAAAAGCCAGCAGATTAACAGAGCAGGTGACGGAGTAGTGGGAGACAGAGTAGGAAGGCTTTGGCTCAAGAGGCTTCAGCGAGCAGAGGCTGAGGACGAGCTTGCTCCCAAGTGAGGTAAGGCCAGATAAGTTCTTTTAATTAATCTAATTAACTTAGGAGTAGGTAATGGAGGCAACAGTTAGGGCAGTCAAGTGCTCTGTACGCAGTATGTGGGAAGTCAGGGCGAGCACAATTGTCCCTGATGACTACATCTGTAAAAGGTGCATCCAGCTGCAGCTCCTGACAAACCAAGTTAGGGAACTGGAGCTGGAGCTGGATGAACTTTGGATCATTCGGGAGGCAGAGGCAGAAATAGACAGGAGTTTCAGGGAGACAGTCACCCCTAAAAGTCAGGAGACAGGTAGCTGGGTCACTGTCAGGAGAGGGAAGGGGAATAGACAGAATGAGCAGAGCACCCCTGTGGCCGTTCCCATCAATAATAAGTATACCGTTTTGGATACTATTGGTGGGGACGACCTACAAGGGACAAGTTGCAGTGGTTGCGTCTCTGGCACTGAGACTGGACCCTCAGCTCAGAAGAGAAGGAAGGAAAAGAGGAGAGCAGTAGTGATAGGGGATTCGATAGTTAGGTGGACAGATAAGAGGTTCTGTGGGAGAGATAGAGAATCCCGGATGGTATGTTGCCTCCCTGGTGCCAACGTCTGCGATATCTCGAATCGAGTTCTCAGTATTCTCAAGAGAGAGGGTGAGCAGCCAGATGTCGTGGTCCATGTAGGTACTAATGACGTGGATAGGAAGGAGGAGGAGCTCCTGCAAAGAGAGTTTAGGGAGTTAGGTGCAAAGTTGAAAGACAGGACCTCCAGGGTTGCAATCTCTGGATTGCTACCCGTGCCACGTGCTAGTGAGGCTAGAAATAGGAAGATAATGCAGCTAAATACGTGGCTAAGGAGTTGGTGCAGGAGGGAGGGCTTCATGTTTCTGGACAATTGGGCCTTGTCCAGGGAAGGTGGGACCTGTTCTAATGGGACGGGTTGCACCTGAACTGGAGGGGGACTAACATCCTTGTGGGAAGGTTTGCTAGTGCTGCTCCGGGGGGTTTAAACTAGATTTGCAAGGGGAGGGGAACCAGAGTGTTAGGTGGAGGAGGATAAAGGTCATGCGAGAACTGCAAGTATAGTGCATGGAGTAAAGCCAGGTCTAACATATAAAGAGGCTTTGAGGAAAGAGAAGCAGAATAAATGGTGTAAATGTAGTAAGGTAGAAGGGCTGAAGTGTGTGTACTTCAATGCAAGAAGCATCAGGAATAAAGGTGATGAACTGAGAGCTTGGATACATACATGGAATTATGATGTAGTGGCCATTACAGAGACTTGGCTGGCACCAGGGCAGGAAAAGATTCTCAATATTCCTGGATTTCAGTGCTTTAAAAGGGATAGAGAGGGGGGAGAAAGAGGAGGAGGGGTGGCATTACTGGTCAGGGATACTATTACAGCTACAGAAAGGGTGGATAATGTAGCAGGATCTTCTTTTGAGTCAGTATGGGTAGGTCAGGAACAAGAAGGGAGCAGTTACTCTATTTGGAGTATTCTATAGACTCCCTGGTAGCAGCAGAGATACCGAGGAGCAGATTGGGAGGCAAATTTTGGAAAGTTGCAAAAATAACAGGGTTGTTATCATGGGTGACTTTAACTTCCCTAATATTGATTGGCACCTGATTAGTTCCAATGGTTTAGATGGGGCTGAGTTTGTTAGGTGTGTCCAGTTAGTATGTGGACAGGCTAACTAGGGGCAATACCATACTAGATCTACTATTAGGTAACGAACCGGGTCAGGTAACAGATCTCTCAGTGGGTGAGCACCTGGGGGACAGTGACCACTGCTCCCTGGCCTTTAACATTATCATGGAAAAGGATAGAATCAGAAAGGACAGGAACACTTTTCACTGGGGAGGGGCAAATTATGAGGCTATAAGGGTAGAACTTGCGAGTGTGAATTGGGATGATGTTTTTGCAGGGAAATGTACCATGGACATGTGGTCAATGTTTAGGGATCTCTTGAAGGATGTTGGGGATAAACTTGTCCCGGTGAGGAAGATAAAGAGTGGTAGGGTGAAGGAACTATGGGTGACAAGTGAGGTGGAAAATCTAATCAGGTGGAAGAAGACAGCATACACGAGGTTTAGGAAGCAAGGATCAGATGGGTCTATTGAGGAATATAGGGTAGCAAAAAAGGAGTTTAAGAAGCATCTGAGGAGAGCAAGAAGGGGGCATGAGAAAGCCTTGGCGAGTAGGGTAAAGGAAAACCCCAAGGCATTCTTCAATTATGTGAAGAACAAAAGGATGACAGGAATGAAGGTAGGACCGATTAGAGATAAAGGTGGGAAGATGTGCCTGGAGGCTGTGGAAGTGAGCGAGGTCCTCAATGAATACTTCTCTTCAGTATTCACCAATGAGAAGGAACTTGACGATGGTGAGGACAATGTGAGTGAGGTTGATGCTCTGGAGCATGTTGATATTAAGGGAGAGGAAGTGTTGGAGTTGTTAAAATACATTAGGATGGATAAATCCCCGGGGCCTGACGGAATATTCCCCAGGCTGCTCCACGAGGCAAGAGAAGAGATTGCTGAGCCTCTGGCTAAGATCTTTATGTCCTCATTGTCCACAGGAATGGTTCCAGAGGATTGGAGGGAGGCAAATGTAGTCCCCTTGTTCAAAAAAGGTAGTAGGGATAGTCCAAGTAATTATAGACCAGTGAGCCTTATGGCTGTGGTGGGAAAGCTGTTGGAAAAGATTTTTAGAGATAGGATCTATGGGCATTTAGAGAATCATGGTCTGATCAGGGACAGTCAGCATGGCTTTGTGAAGGGCAGATTGTGTCTAACAAGCCTGATAGAGTTCTTTGAGGAGGTGACCAGGCATATAGATGAGCGTAGTGCAGTGGATGTGATCTACATGGATTTTAGTAAGGCATTTGACAAGGTTCCACACGGTAGGCTTATTCAGAAAGTCAGAAGGCATGGGATTCAGGGAAGTTTGGCCAGGTGGATTCAGAATTAGTTTGCCTGCAGAAAGCAGAGGGTCGTGGTGGAGGGAGTACATTCGGATTGGAGGGTTGTAAATAGTGGTGTCCCACAAGGATCTGTTCTGGGACCTCTACTTTTCGTGATTTTTATTAACGACCTGGATGTGGGGGTAGAAGGGTGGGTTGGCAAGTTTGCAGATGACACAAAGGTTGGTGGTGTTGTGGATAGTGTAGAAGATTGTCAAAGATTGCAGAGAGACGTTGACAGGATGCAGAAGTGGGCTGAGAAGTGGCAGATGGAGTTCAACCCGGAGAAGTGTGAGGTTGTACACTTTGGAAGGACAAACTCCAAGGGAGAGTACAAAGTAAATGGCAAGATACTTGGTAGTGTAGAGGAGCAGAGGGATCTAGGGTATACTTCCACAGATCCCTGAAAGTTGTCTCACTGGTAGATCGGGTAGTTAAGAAAGCTTATGGGGTGTTAGCTTTCATAAGTTGAGGGACAGAGTTTAAGAGTCACAAGGTAATGATGCAGCTCTATAAAGCTCTGTTTAGGCCACACTTGGAGTACTGTGTCCAGTTCTGGTCACCTCACTATAGGAAGGACGTGGAAACATTGGAAAGGGTACAGAGGAGATTTACCAGGATACTGCTTGGTTTAGAGAGTATGCATTATGATCAGAGATTAAGGGAGCTAGGGCTTTACTCTTTGGAGAGAAGGAGGATGAGAGGAGACATGATAGAGGTGTACAAGATATTAAGAGGAATAGATAGAGTGGACAGCCAGCGCCTCTTCCCCAGGGCACCACTGCTCAATACAAGGGGACATGGCTTTAAGGTAAGGGGCGGGAAGTTCAAGGGGGATATTAGAGGAAGGTTTTTTACTCAGAGAGTGGTTGGTGCGTGGAATGCACTACCTGAGTCAGTGGTGGAGGCAGATACACTAGTGAAATTTAAGAGACTACTAGACAGGTATATGGAGGAATTTAAGGTGGGGGGTTATATGGGAGGCAGGGTTTAAGGGTTGGCTCAACATTGTGGGCCGAAGGGCCTGTACTGTGCTGTACTATTCTATGTTCTATTTTCTATTCTATATAACTAGTACTGAAAAGGTTAGTGAAACTAAGGGGTAAGAAACTCTGGAGGTGATTATAGAGACGATCATTGATTGCCATCTGGAAATAAACGGGACCTTTTCAGAATGGCAGGCGGTGACTAGTGGGGTACCGCAAGGCTCAGTGCTGGGACCCCAGTTGTTTACAATATATATTAATGACTTGGATGAGGGAATTAAATGCAGCATCTCCAAGTTTGCGGATGACACGAAGCTGGGCGGCAGTGTTAGCAGTGAGGAGGATGCTAAGAGGATGCAGGGTGACTTGGATAGGTTGGGTGAGTGGGCAAACTCATGGCAGATGCAATTTAATGTGGATAAATGTGAAGTTATCCAGTTTGGTGGCAAAAATAGGAAAACAGATTATTATCTGAATGGTGGCCGATTAGGAAAAGGGGAGGTGCAACGAGACCTGGGTGTCATTATACACCAGTCATTGAAAGTGGGCATGCAGGTACAGCAGGCGGTGAAAAAGGCGAATGGTATGCTGGCATTTATAGTGAGAGGATTCGAGTACAGGAGCAGGGAGGTACTACTGCAGTTGTACAAGGCCTTGGTGAGACCACACCTGGAGTATTGTGTGCAGTTTTGGTCCCCTAATCTGAGGAAAGACATCTTTGCCATAGAGGGAGTACAAAGAAGGTTCACCAGATTGATTCCTGGGATGGCAGGACTTTCATATGAAGAAAGACTGGATGAACTGGGCTTGTACTCGTTGGAATTTAGAAGATTGAGGGGGGATCTGATTGAAAAGTATAAGATCCTAAAGGGATTGGACAGGCTAGATGCAGGAAGATTGTTCCCGATGTTGGGGAAGTCCAGAACGAGGGGTCACAGTTTGAGGATAGAGGGGAAGCCTTTTAGGACCGAGATTAGGAAAAACTCCTTCACACAGAGAGTGGTGAATCTGTGGAATTCTCTGCCACAGCAAACTGTTGAGGCCAGTTCATTGGCTATGTTTAAGAGGGAGTTAGATATGGCCCTTGTGGCTACAGGGGTCAGGGGGTATGGAGGGAAGGCTGGGGCGGGGTTCTGAGTTGGATGATCAGCCATGATCATAATAAATGGCGGTGCAGGCTCGAAGGGCCGAATGGCCTACTCCTGCACCTATTTTCTATGTTTCTATGTTTCTAACTACCAGTAATTCCAGAAAGTTGCTATTGCAAGTTGCAATTCTGCCACATTATCCCTGTGTGTATCAGGAAATGTTTACCAAATATTCAGTTCTATAATATCAGACCACCTTTTATTGCTGCGGGCAGCCTATGCCTGTGTAATAACTGTAATGCATAAGGATGTGGATATGCTTTTAAAGATTGAATGCAACACTTGGAATGGAATTCTATCCTGATGAAGGATCTCAACCCAAAACTCTCCATCGATGCTGCCTGTTCCTCTGAGTTCCTCCAATGCCTTTGTGTTTAGCTCCAGATTTCAAGTAACTGCAAACTCTTGTGTCTTCATCGGAATGAATATGTTGCCATGTTGTGCCAAACATTGCTGCTTAGATCGGGAATGGCTGCCTTTAATAAAAAATGCTGCATTGATAACTCTGTTTTAATCTGTGTAATAGCTTATTGCACCGTCACCAAATAAACAATAGGGAACGCCTCTCCAAAATAAGCCAGGCATGTTCAAATTGGAATCAGGGAAAATCAAACAATCATATAGCACAGACCAAGGGCATGCCAACTACCATGTGTGTGCTCACTTAATTAAATTCAGTTATGACCAGGCCCGTGCACAGTGCCCATTAATCTGTTCCCATTTTGTATTTACCCAATTCCCTTTTGAAAGGTATTAATGCACCTATTTCTCCTACTCTCTCTCATTCAAGGGATCAACACATTGCATAAAAATTACTTTTTTTGAATAATTGCTTTCACTCTATCAATACCATCACTGCCCCCCCCCGTCTTTAATCAATCCCTGCTTAGTAGGAAGTACCCCAATTTCTTTATTTCCATCTCTCACCCAATCCAGTAATTCTCACTGCGTCCTCATCAAGATGTAGTTAGTTATCCTACCCGACAAGAACACAGATCTACTGAAGACCAAGTAGTGATTTGCAAAGCAACAGCAAATTCTGTTCTTCTGTGCACTCCCCTTGGATTTTCAAAATTCAGATTCTCTCATCCATATTTAGCAGTCTTTTCTGTATATCCTGCTAAAGAGTTCATTGTTGGAAACTACTGAACCTGGACAGCATATGGATGAGTGTTATGTAAAATGCTCCAACCAATTATTTCAGGTCTTTATTATCTAATGATGAATGAAGGAATGTAGGGTCAAGTATGGCCAATTAGCATATATCAGCATAAAAGACTGATGTTACCTACTTTGAGTCTTTAATGTGGAAGTTGCTTTGGGAGCACTTGTATTAGGTTCTGGTTAGAGTTTGTCCCATTGAAGCAGGGAAAGGATGGTGGGGTGAAGGAACCATGGTTGCTAACAGATGTGGAACACCTAGTCAAGAGGAAAAAAGAAACATACTTGAGGTTTAGGAAGCAAGGATCAGAGTAATAAGATAGCCAGGAAGGAGCTTAAGAAGGGACTTAGGAGAGCTAGAAGAGGAAATAACAAGGCCTTGGTAAGTAGGATTAATGATGGTTCCAGCTTGTTCTATATGTATGTGAAGAACAGGAGGATCACTAGAGTGAAGGTAGGACCAATCAGGGATTTAAAAAAAAGGAAACATACCAGAGTCAGAGGAAGTAGGGGAGGTCCTTAATGAATACTTTGATTTTGTGAGAGGGATCTTGGGAAATGTGAAGTTAGCATTGAACAGGTTAATGTGCTAGAACATGCTGAAGTTAAGAAAGAGGAAGTGTTGGTGCTTTTATAAAACATTGAGATAGATAAGTCCCCAGGGCTGGATGGAATATACCCCTAGGTTAATACAGGAAGTGAGGGAAGAGACTGTTGGGGCATTGAAAATGCATTCTCACTGGCTAGAGGAGTTGTACCAAAGGATTGAAGGATGGCAAAAGTATCTTTGTTTAAGACATGTAATAATGATAATCCTGGGAATTATGGACCATTGAGCCTTTCATCAGTAGTGGCCATCAGCAGTCGAAACAGGATTCATGAGCATTTGGAGAACCATAATCTGATTAGCGTGAATCTGCATGGCTTTATGAGTGGCAGGCTATGCCTCGTGAGCCCAATTGAATTCTTTGAGGAAGTGAGAAAATAAATTTATGACGATAGGGTAATGGATGTGGTGTATATAATTTTAGTAAGGTCTTTAACAAGGCTCCCCCATGATCGGCTGTTTCAGAAAGTCAGGAGGCATAGGATCCAGGAAAACTTGCCTGCATGGATTCAAAATTGGCTTGCCCATAGAAGGCACTGGGCCATTGTAGATGGAGCATATTCTACCCGGAGGTTGTTGACATGTGGTCTTCTGCAGGGATCTACCCTGGGACCCCTCCTCTTTGTGTTTTTTTTTAATAAGTGAATTGGGTTAGGAACTGGGAGGCTGGGTTAGTAAGTTTGGTGGTATTTGTATTGGTGGTTGGTGGTATTTATAGTGTAAAGGTTGTCACAGGATACAACAGGACATTGATAGGATGCACAGTTAGGTTGAGAAGTGGCAGATGGAATTTGATCTGCAAAGTGTGAAGTAATACATTTTGGAAGGTCAAACTTGAAGGCAGAGTACATTAGCAGTGTGGAGGAATAGAAGGGACTTAATGTTCACACCCATAGATCCCTCAGAGTTTCCACGTAAGTTGCTAGGGTGGTTACTAAGGCATGCTGAAAGTTGCCGTTCATTAGTTGGGGGATTGAATTCAAGAGCCATGAGGTAACGTTCCAGCCCTATAAAAATCTCTATTTTTGCCTGGATTAGAGAGCTTGTTTTATGAGGAAAAAGTGAGCGAGCTAAGGTTTCTCTATTAAGAGTGAAAGAGAATGAGAGGTGACTTGATCAAGGTGCATAAGGTGATCGAGTGCATTTCTCCCGGAGCAGAAATGGCTAATGTGAGAGGATATCATTTTAAGGTACTTGGAGAAAAGTATCGGGATGTCAGAGGTAGGATTTTAACACAGAGCGGTGGGTGCCTGGGTGGTGGTAGCGGTAGATGCATTAGGGACATTTAAGAGACTTTTAGTTGGGCACATGGATGAAAGAAAAATGGAAGGTTACATGGTGAGGGAGTAAGTTAAAAGTTTAGCACAATATCATGAGCTGATGGGACTGTACTGTGCTGTTCTGCTCTACTGTATGTTCTATGTTTAATGCTCTGGAGAGAAAATTGGGGGCTGCTGAGAAAAATATAGGCAAAATGTTAACACTTTTTTATCCGTGAAACTAAAACTTGAAACAGATCAGGCCCACACCAAACATTTCATTTAACAGAATTCATGACTTCAATACAAATGAAGATTGAACTCCAATTTTGGTTTCCTCAGGTCTTTGGGTGGAATCATTGCAATAATTTCAGACTCCAATTAGCTCCAGTTAGATTTCTCCCACACAGACTCCCAGACTTCCATATGCCACAAATATTTAAAATGTCTGTTGTACATTTAAATTAATGGTTGGCCTCAAGTATTGACTCAATATCATGGGCTGGTACCCAATATTGGGTAAACATTATCGACTCTATGTAACATATTTATTTGTTTTTTTATTACATTTCCATACTCACCAATTGATACAACACAACAGTGGAAGTACGGGAGCAGAGCAAACACCTCTGCACTGGCAAATAATGGCAAGTGATTGGACTTCCTTGCATATACAAAGGTAAATTAACATAGCAGTTGTTTGAATGTTCTCCAGTGATCAAAGTTTTCCAAGTGCATAGCAACTGCACAAAGGAATATACTTTAAACAATTTCATTCTTCCTCCCTCCCTCCAGTGCCTCTCACTAGTTTCCCAGATATTTCTTTTGTTCATTCATTCCCTTTCTCTCATGTTCCTTCCTTTTATTCTTTCTTTGTAGCCATTCCATTTCCTCACCCCTTCCTAACTGCCATCTTTTCTCATTTCACTTTTGCTTCTTTCTTTCCATTCCGTCTTCATGTTTTCCTTCGCACCTCTTCTTCTTCCGGCTTTCCCATCTTGCTTCCCTCGTCGTCCTTCTGCCATTTCCCCACTCTCCAGTTACCTGTATTTTCATTGCAAAGCAGCTTGTAGTCACACATTATCCAAATTTTCCTCCTTGTGTTCATCTCCTGCCTCACATGGGCACTGTTCTTTGCCGGCCTTTATAGATCCCACTGAACCCCAGATGAACTCTTCACCTCTGCCAACACCTCCCCCGTGACATTGCAGCAACTGTTAGAATCTGTTCAGTACATAATGCTCTTTTGTCGCTAGAAGTGTGCAGTGGAATGAGGCCTGGAGTTAAAAAGGCCTTTCCTAGACTAAATGCTGGCAGCTGTGAGAACTTGCAATAGATCTAAAAATGGTACTACACAGAAAGTGACAAGGTTACAGAGGAAAATCCAAATACAGAGCACGTGACTTTGACTACATTGTTCCATCAAGCTCGCACATGAAGACCATAGTTTTACAAGCAGATTAGCTTAACCCGTAACACTGTTTTCATGCCATAAAGTATTGTTTAACTGTTTTTATGCTTCCAAATCACATGGAGTCATGCATTTGGACATACGTATTTATATCTCAACATATATGTATTCACAAATGTACAAGGATTAAACAGTATTTATGAAATATTTATGAGAATAATTCTTCATGGGGTAAATAAAGGCTTTATAAAATGTGCCTATCCTCCAGAAAAAGAGAAAAATTAAACAGCGGTTGTGTGGAGCTCTTTGTTGTCAGTTTTGATGAGAGGTCCTGGAACTGAACCGAACTCTGTCTCTTCCACAAACACTGCTTGACCTTTTCAGTTTTTCCAATATTTTCTGTTTTTATTTCAGATTTCCAACTTCTTTGAAGAGAAGGTAGGGGAGGTGCATGGATTGGAGGGGTATGGAAGGCTATGGTCCAGATAGGATGAGGCAGTATGGACTAGATGGGCTGAAGGGCCTGCTTCTGTGCTGTAGTGCTCTATGATTCTACCTTCATTTTTATTTTTATTTTCATGATCTCATCATTGCGATTCTAATAATTTCAATAATCATAATAGAAGGACGGTTATGTCTTTTTTGAAAGGAGAATGACATGCAGATCTTACAATTCACTGAAAAAAAATGTTCTGCACACTTCCAGTTAACACCCATCAAAATGTTAACAATAAAAGGTTTGAAATTTTATTTAATTTCAGTCTCAACAGTTTAATTAGAAAAATACACTTGCAGAGAGGTGATTTTGCAGCTCACCTTTATTAGAGACTAAAATCAGTGTTAATTTAATGTTGAGATATAAGGAAGTACAAATGATGGAAACTGGAGCAAAAAAAGACCTGCGAGAGGAACTCAGTAGATGGAAGTGGACAGATGAAAGGTTTCAACCGGAAGCATTGGTTGTCCATTTCCCTCCACAGATGTTGCCTGACCTGCAGAATTTTGTTCATTCTGAATTTCGATTTTTGGTCTAGCATTAGTTAACGTCAGATGATGTTGAACCTGTAGGCTGCTGAGATTGACTTCCAATGATTTTGAAGTCCGTGAATGTGTGATTCACAGTGAGCACAAAACAGTGCAGCTTGAATGTTGGACTTGTATACAGTCTAACAGAAACATGAAAATTCATTATTCTTTGAACAATAAAGAACCTGTCTTCAAGCCAGTGACCTTGAAAATCGGGCAGAAATCAGAATTTTATTTTTTGCATGATGTTGGTATCAACCGGGGTCCTGCAGGCTCTGAAAGGTTACAAGAAAGCTTGAGGTGGTATCTGTTTTCAGTCACTGCTGTCCCAATTGTCAAAAATATTTTGTTTGCGTATGTTTGTAGGAGATCAAGTTCAGAAATCAGAGTTGCAAAGGGACTTGGAAGTATTCCCTGAAGGTATGGAAGTTAAATTCAATGTTAGCATTCACCTTGAGAAGACTAGAATATAAAAACAAGGATCAAATGCTGATGAAGATGGCAGAGTTTGTCTTCGAAACATCAATTATAATCAATACCTATACCTGGTTGGAAGTCCAGGAAGAGTTTATTCATCTTATACACTGGGAAAGCACGAGATCCTTTTTCACAAGGGCGTCCTTTTACGGAAATGGTAAGGAGTATGGTAAATGTTAAAGAGTTTCTTTAGCCAGAAGGTGGTGAATCTGTGGAATTCATTGCGACAGAGGACTGTGGATGCAAGTCACTGGGTTATCTAAAGCAGAGGTTGATAGGTTCTTGAGTAGTAGGGGCATCAAAGACACAGGGAGAAGGTAGGAGAATGGGGTTGACAGGGATAATAAATCATCCATGATGGAATGTGATAGAATGACAGAGAAGACTCAATGGGCTGAATGGCCTAATGCTGCTTTAATCCCTTAAGGTCTTATATATTGTAATATGTGTGTACAAATCAGGTGGGCTGTGCCTGTTATCTTATTAAATAATCTGCATGTTTGCAGCATTAGTAATGTGTGGGACAGGTTAGTAGCTTGATTATTCATCCAGGCTTTTGGTTCTAGAGCCTTCTTATTTTTGACTGCAGTTTGGCTGCTGCTGCAGTATTACCTTGTTGATATGACAGTTGGTGCTGAAATCAGTTGCTTCTGGACCTGGGTAGTTTAGTTTGGTTTGGCTTTCCTCTGGGAACTGAGCATGACTAGGAGAAGGAAGAGAGATTACGGACAGTGGGGCGTTACTGAAAAGTATCTTCTGGTGGCGTCACGTTGCGGCCAGAGCAACAACATCATTGCCTATGGCAGTCAGGGTGACAATGGCTCCTAGTGCTTCTATGTCTGACTTTTTCCAGGCCACTGCTGTAGATACAGGCAACATCGTGATATTGGTGTTTCACGGTTGTATAAAGGAAGCCATCAAGCTTCTCTGTACATGAAAGACAGCTCCAACTCCATCTTATTCTTACTTGCTAAAGGCAAGCAAATAGTCAGCACAAGAGTTTGTAAGCTTCCCAGTTGGGCATGTGTGTCCATTAATTTTGTGAGCGTTTGCATGCAACTTGTGCACTTTGCCACATTTTTGATTAGGAAAGCGTTTTAAGTTTCCAGCTTCCATTATCCTGAGGGTGATCACTGTTCCTTGATAGTACAGCAGCCTTCAGGAGCACCTACATATGAATTAGAAGCAGGTTTATACCCTCTCAGCCTCTGGTCTACCATTTAAATAAAATCATGCTTGATCTGATTGTACTGTTAATTTTACATTTGGTCTGCTCCTGGTAGCATTTTGCCTGCATTCCTTATCAAATGTGCTGGCATTTGGACAACCAAGTCTAAAATTTCCAGCAAATATGATTTGCTCTGCACTGCCACAGAATACTGAGGGAACAGCTCTTGCTGTCATATGAATATCTGAGTTAAAAAGGGGGCAACAATGGACTACAGGAGAACAGGTTCAGGTTCCAGGTTTGGAAATTACAGAGGAATCTTTGACAGCAAAGGGACAGATAATTTGCTGAGCTGTGCATTCAAAAAGGAAGATGAGGAGAAACATAGCAACAGGAACACTTAACGGAGCATGCCTAGAAACAATAAAAAGCCGAGAGTTTAACAAGTTTATTCTTTTAAAGGGAGTATGGATGAACAGTTCAAGGAAGAGGGTTAGAAGGAGAAAGAAGAACTTTTCCATTGCTCTCGTTGAGCATAAACTAATTCTCTTTTATTAGATATTTGGCTTTTCAGACACTTTTGCTACAATATACCTGAACAATCTGAATATTTTCAGCCCTGACTTTGCTTTCCCCTTCTAAAAACAATTCTGCTTTTTCTCATGTCCTTTGGAACTAAAAACGCCTCATCCTGTTTTCTGTGACTGCATTGTTCGACCTTTAAACCTTCGGTTCATCACTATCTTTCTGCAACTTCTGGCCTGCCCAGTCACAGGTTCATCTCCATCTTAGATGATGTTGCCATTATTTGGACCATTGCTCAGTCATGCATGGGTTAGTCCTCCAGGTCCACAATTCAGCTTATGTTCTCTCCATATCTCCATATGAATCATCTGACTAGATGAGCGAAAGTTCAATTTCCACACTGTGACCTGTCAGCAACATTGTCCCAGAAGCAGCCAAGGAGTTCACTCAGGAGTCTTAGTGAGGTGTAGAACTAAAGCAAGTGCTGCAGAAGGGTTTCTGCCCGAAACATAAGACTGTACACTTTTCCTAGATGCTGCCTGGTATGCTGAGTTCCTCCAGCATTTCGTGTGTGCTGCTTGGATTCCCAGCATCTGCAGATTTTCTCTTGTCTGTAAGTAACAGGACTTCAAGATGATGGATCAGTCTGGGCATTTGTCCACATTATGCTTTATAACCATTCAGTAATATAAACGGTGGTAACAGCATATGCTGTGTGATTTACGTGCTTTTAAAGTTAGAGGAAACACCTTTGTTCAAAGCTCTGAATCATGCATCTGTTCTTGCCTGTAGAACCCTTTCATGCCCAAGCCCTAGTTTAGGACACATCAGTGTCCAGGACTGGTCTATGGTTGATATGTGCCTCAAAAGACAGGTACAAAGCCCTATCCCTAAGGATTCCCGCAACATCTTGCTTTATCTTGGGACAAGAGCATGTTTCTTGTTATGTATGGATCTATTTCTTTTATAGCAATGACTCCCCTTTAGTACTATGTATGAACTGTTATCTATGCATGAATATTCTCTGTCATACTCTCTCACTGCAATATTAATTCACCAGTTAAAGCCATCTCCCGCGTGTGTGCTTTTTTACTTAATTGATATGTAGTTGCACGGTGGTAACGAGTGCAAACCTGAATGTCAGAAAATATCACGAACTGCGCCGATGGTTACGAGATGAAAGAGCGAGAGGAAAGAGTTAACATTATGGAAGCCGTCTCAGACGCTAACAAAAGGGTGCTTGAGTACAGGACAGTACACAGTGAAAGACGCACAACTGGCAAAATTTAAAGTGAAAATAACATGGCAATGGCTACGTTAGTCAGGAAATTTGATGAATTTGATAGTGCTAGTGAACACTAGGAGTAGTATATCAAAAAGGTAGAACTGTTTTGTAACATGAGCAATGTGGAGGAACAAAAGAAAGTCTCCACACTTCTTAGCTTAATGGGTCCTAGGACATACAGTCTCTTACACAACTCAGTAAACCCTGAAAAGCCAGCAAGCAAGACGTTCAACAAAATTGTTACAATTTTACAAAATCACTTCAAAGGTTCAAAGTTCAAAGATCAAGTTTAATGTCAGAGAAATGTATACAATATACATCCTGAAATGCTTTTCCTTCGCAACCATCCACGAAAACAGAGAACTGCCCCAAAGAATGAATGGCAGTTAAACGTGAGAACCCTAAAGTCCCCCCCCCAGTTCCCCCCTCCCGTGTGTAAGCGGCAGCAAGCAACGATCCCCCATCCCCTCACTAGCAAAAAAGAAGCAGGCATCCGTACCATCACCGAGCCCAATGGTGTGCTAAGCAATAGCAAAGACACAGACCTTGCAGTTACCCCATACGCTTCGCATTTCATCTGAATTCGACAACCCACAGGTTCTCTCTCTCCCTGGCAAGGGAGAGCGATGTGTCCCCCATTTTCACAGTGAGCAGGAGACATAACAATAACCTGCTGGTTTATGATCTTAAAAGCCCTAAGCTATTGGTAATAGCTGAGAGATTTAGATTTTACAAAAGGAACCAGTCAAAGAGTGAAAGGATTTCTGAATACATTGCAGAACTGCACAAACTTTCCCAGTCCTGTGACTTCAGAGGTGGACTTACTGATGCATTAAATGATAGGCTTGTATTTGGCACACATAGTCAAAGCACTCAAAAGAGACTACTGCCAGAAGGAGACCTAATCTTAGAATGGGCATTGACCATTGCAATATCACTAGAGACTGCAGCAAAGGATACAGCAAAACTACAGAAAAAGAGGTAGGAATGGGAAATGCACAAAATGTCCCAGAATGGTGCAAGAAGACAAAAATATTATCAATGTGGCAAATCCTCCCATGATGCAAATGACTGTTGCTTCAAAGAAAAATTCTGCAGAAAGTGTCACAAACAAGGTCGCATAGAGAGAGTGTGTAACAAAGACATAAATCACAACCAAAGAGAGAAAACATACCAAGTGAAAAGTTTCACACACAAAACTAAGCAAATGCATAAATTGGCCAAATATGAAACAGACAACACAGAGTCTGACAAAGGTGAGCTGTCATGCCTAGAACTGCATAGTATTACTGAAGCAGATCACAAAATCATGTGGATCTCAATAGATGTGTCTGGTGTAAAACTGAAAATGGAACAGGACACAGGGTCAGCTTTGTTTGTAATTCCAGAGGCTAACTATAACAGACTGTTTTCTAAGATACCATTAGGGAAGACTTCAGTGATGCTAACGACCTACACTGGTGAAAAAGTGTCTCCCAAGGGTAAACTGAAAGTTAATAATAATAATAATAATAAAAGCAAGAATAGCAATGGCAAGAACAGCATTTACAGAAATGAGAAACATCCTAACTAACAAAAAAATAACAATTGACATTCACCTTAGAACTCTGAGCTGCTAAATTCTTCCTATATTGATGTATGACTGCGAGTCATGGACCATCACAAATGCAATGGAAAAAAGAATCAATGCAGCAGAGACGTGGTTCCTTAGAAGAATGCTATGCATATCATATATGGACAGGATAACCAATGAAGAAGTTCTACAGAGAACGAAAAGAAAACGTGCATTACTTTAAAAAAATCAGAAAACAGCAAGCAAAAATTCTTTGGACACATCATGCAAAGAGAGACATTAGAACATTTAGTTACAACTGGGAAGCTGGAAGGAAAAAGAAGCAGAGGCAGACAGAGAATGAAAATGATAGATGGAATAACATCATGGTTAGAAACAGGGGAAGCAACAACTACAATTCGGAGGGTCAGGGACCGTGATGGATGGAGAGAAATGATCGCCCACACCGAACGGCAAGGCACCTGAATGAATGAATAATAATAAATACTTTATTGGTCCTGAGTGGGAAATTCTTTCATTACAGCAGCAATATTTAAAAACACACTTAGCAGTATGCAGACTTAACTAGTAATAATGTACAGAATGATAATATACACAATAATAATTTATCAATGTGCAATAATAACTAATGAAATAATAAAACAGAGACTATTGTACTATGATGTGTGTTCTCCTACCGCACAGAGCTGAACTGTTGTATATGCTTATTGCATTTGGTAGGAAACATTTTCTGTAACGATCCTTGTGACTGCAGAGCTGAATGAGCCTGTTTGAAAAGGTGCTCCACTGTTTATTCAGTAGGTCATGCTGAGGATATGCGAGATTGTCCATAATGGATAACAGCTTGTTTAGTGACCTCCTCTCCACCATTAACCCAAAAGAGTCCAGATTGTAGCCAAGGATGATCCAGCCTTTCTGGTGAGATTTTGCATCACCAGAACCGATGCTGCTCCCCCAGGGTAAAGCAGCAAAGGAGATTACACTCGCTACAACAGTCTGGTAAAAAAATCTCCAACATCCTGCTGCATACATTGAAGGATCTCAGCTTCCTTAGAAAATAGAGTCTACTCACCCACTTCTTGTAAATAGCCTTGGTGTTGGTTTTCCAGTCAAGTCTGTTGTCAAGGTGAACACTGAAGTATTTGTACTCCACTACTATAACTTCTTCTCCCAGAATGTATATAGGACCCGTCACAGTCCTCTTCCTCCTAAAATCACACTCAGGAGCAGGTGATTCCTCTTGCACCACTCCACAAACTTGTCCACTCTGTGCTCTGACTCCTGCCATCTCTGATACACCCAACCACTGCAGAGTCATCAGAGAATGTAATGTATGGAAGCCAAACACAGCAGCTAGACTTTTATGTGTTGAAAAGTGGAGAGCCAGCACATTTTCGATGTGGATGGTTGAGAAAACTCCAACTAGACTGGCACTCAATCAAAGCTCTCAGTGTGGCATCAACAGACAACTGCAGCCCAAATGGTAGCACTAAACAGATACTGTCACAGCTGCTTAATGCTAATCAGAAGGTGTTTGAGAAAGGGAATAGATAAACAAATTGAAGACTTGGCCAAAAGCTGTTCGGGATGCCAAAAAGTTCAAAATGCACCCCCACAGGCACCATTACACCCATGGGAGTGGCCATCATCACTATGGCAAAGAGTACATATTGACTTGCTGGGCCATTCATGGACTCCATGTTTCTGATTGCTGTGGATGCACATTTGAAGTGGCTGGAAGGTTATACCAATGAAGACACTCACCTCAGCAAAGACTGTTTCTGCCCTGAGAACTATCTCAGCCAGAAATGGCTTACCAGAACAAATTGTGAGTGACAACAGACAATAATACATGTCAGAAGAATTCCGACTGTTCATGAAGAAAAATGGCATCAGACATTTCAAGTCAGCTCCTCACCACCCAGCAATGAATGGGTTAGCTACAAGAACGGGTCCACTGATGTACACGCTGGATGTTGGAGATCGGACATGGAGACGTCATGTGGACCAGATACTGGATGCTCAACTGAAGAACACACCTGAGTCGATTGCATCCCACAAGACAGACACATTACAGTCACCGGACTTACCTCTCAGTAATGATGTCACTGACAGCAAGGTGACACCAGAAACTGAGTACGTTACCTTAGACAAGACACCTACCAAACCTGACACCTCTCCACAGGTCCAGACGCACTATCCTGAAGGAAGCAGAGCACCACCCAAAAGACTGAATCTTTAGTATAGTGAAGTTAGTTGTGAACTGCTATTGTGAAAGTATGTTTATTTAGAATATGGTTTATGCAAGGGAAATAGAATGTTCGTGCATGTACAGTTTTATGTTGCATTAATCCAAAGGGGGAGGAAGTGTAATGCATGGATCTATTTCTTTCAGAGCAGTGACTCCCACTTGGCACTACATATGAGCTGCTGTCTGAGCATGTGCGTTGTTTCTCTCGCTCTCTCTCGCTGCAATTTGAATACACCAGTTAAAGCTATCTCCTGTGTGCGTGCATTTACTTAATTGATATGTAGTTGCACAGACAAAACATTTCTCTAACATCCCCACCGCACTGTACGCCACCTCAAAAACATTTCTCTTCCTTCTATCTTGACACTCAAGGAAATCGTTTAGTGACTCTGGAACTTCTCCTGAGCTCAGAGAGGGTGAGCTGAGGTTGTCATGACTGGAGACTGGAGGGTACCAACCAACTCACATCTTGTCTCCAGGGCAACCACTACTGCTCACCTTTGTTTCACTCAGAGAACCCCTCATAGAAATAGCAAATATTCCAGAAAGATGGTGGCATGTATACACACAGCAGCCTCTCAGGGGCCAACCAAAGGTGGCTTTTTCTTTGTTAAGTATGTTTTTATACATAGTAAGACTATTCTTGACTCCAATAACTAGATGTACAGCAGGTCCTCCGCATTGGAGAGCTGCCTGTTATTTAGAATAGCTGGCCTGGGTGGTTCAGAGAACGCAAGTTGACTCATTGGGCCAAGAGAATCCTGTCAGGCTGTCAGGCCAGAGAGGTCGAGTCAGCTGTCAGACCGTTGGACCTGGGGATTCGAGCCCAGCCATTAAGCCTGGGGATTCGAGTTGGGCCATCAGGCCTGAGGATTCGATTCGGGACATCAGGCCTGGGGATTCAAGTCGGGCCGTCGGGCCTGCAGATTCGAGTCAGGCCATCAGGACGGGGGATTCGAGTTGGTCTGTCAGGCCTGGGGCTTCGAGTTGGGCTATCAGGCCGGGAGATTTGAGTAGGGCCATCGGTCTGGGAGATTCGGAAGAACAAGAGTTGGTGCCTTCAAGTTGCAGTGAAGGCGGCGTGCAGTGAAACCAGAGTGACTGTCTTGGATGTTTCTTCTGCGATTGCAAGACCCTGTTGGACATTGATTGCTGCAGGCCTGCTTCCCTTGTTTGGCGGTGAGACAGGAGGCGAGCTAGCAATGTCGCCTCAGTTGTAGTAAGGTCTAGGTCTCAGTCCCTCAGGCTTGCGTTGTAGCGTAGCGTCCGGTAGGGTTGCCAACTGTCCTGTATTAGCCGGGACATCCCGTATATTGGGCTAAATTGTTTTGTCCCATATGAGACCACCATTGTCCCGTAATTCCCCCGCTAAGGTAGAGTGTTCCTATGAAACTGTCCGTAAGCTGAAATGACGGAAAAACGAAGAAGCAATTACCATTAATTTATATGGTAAAAATTTTTGAGCGTTCCCAGACCCAAAAAATAACCTACTAAATAATATATAAAACCTAAAATAACACTAACATATAGTAAAAGCAGAATCGGGAAGATTAAGCCAAAACTTATTTGAAGAAAAAAATTTGTACCACACTTCATGATCGTGGTAGTCTTTCTCGGGGTAAACACAAGTGTCCTGTATTTGACTGCTACTTTTGTCCCTTATTCGGGAGTGTGAAAGTTGGCAACCCTAGCGTCCGAGCTCGGTTTGGAGGTAGGGGGTGGGGGAGAATGGTGGTGGCCTCTCCCTTTGGTGCTGCCCTCCAGTGTTGAATCAGTGGAATTACAGGCTGGGCTGCTGGGAACCATCAATTTGCGGGACTTGTCACTCAGGGACTTGGACTAAAAGTATGTTTTCTGACATGACTATGTTCTTTTTTTTTCATTCTTGTTACCTTGAATGCTTGTGTATGTTTTTGCACTCTGGCCCCAGAGCAATGCTGTCTCAATCAATGGTATCCCTGTATAGTTTGAATGACAATTAAACTTGATTTGATTTGATTTGAAATAGAAGTGACGTTAAGGAGTGTTAATATTTGGGCTGAGTGGACTACTTGTTACAATGTCAGTGAATTACTTTGCTGAGTAAACAGACCTGATCATCAGTGTCTAGGCTCTCTTCTAATCCAGCATATAAAGCTGTAGTGTTCATAGAACGACGGTTGGTTGCCTATATACATCAGGGATGGAATGGGGAGTGGCGTTTGGGCATGAAACATATATCTGCAAAGGTGGTGTGTAGGTGAAAACAGAGCTAACACAAAACCATTCTCTTAGTATCAGACAACATACATCAAAGTTGCTGGTGAACGCAGCAGGCCAAGCAGCATCTATAGGAAGAGGTGCAGTCGACGTTTCAGGCCGAGACCCTTCGTCAGGACTAACTGAAGGAAGAGTGAGTAAGGGATTTGAAAGTTGGAGGGGGAGGGGGAGATCCAAAATGATAGGAGAAGACAGGAGGGGGAGGGATGGAGCCGAGAGCTGGACAGGTGATAGGCAAAAGGGGATACGAGAGGATCATGGGACAGGAGGTCCGGGAAGAAAGACAAGGGGGGGGGTGACCCAGAGGATGGGCAAGAGGTATATTCAGAGGGACAGAGGGAGAAAAAGGAGAGTGAGAGAAAGAATGTGTGCATAAAAATGAGTAACAGATGGGGTACGAGGGGGAGGTGGGGCCTTAGCGGAAGTTAGAGAAGTCGATGTTCATGCCATCAGGTTGGAGGCTACCCATACGGAATATAAGGTGTTGTTCCTCCAACCTGAGTGTGGCTTCATCTCCACAGTAGAGGAGGCCGTGGATAGACATGTCAGAATGGGAATGGGATGCGGAATTAAAATGTGTGGCCACTGGGAGATCCTGCTTTCTCTGGCAGACAGAGCGTAGATGTTCAACAAAGCGGTCTCCCAGTCTGCGTCGGGTCTCGCCAATATATAAAAGGCCACATCGGGAGCACCGGACGCAGTATATCACCCCAGTCGACTCACAGGTGAAGTGATGCGTCACCTGGAAGGACTGTTTGGGGCCCTGAATGGTGGTAAGGGAGGAAGTGTAAGGGCATGTGTAGCACTTGTTCCGCTTACACGGATAAGTGCCAGGAGGGAGATCAGTGGGGAGGGATGGGGGGGACGAATGGACAAGGGAGTTGTGTAGGGAGCGATCCCTGCGGAATGCAGAGAGAGGGGGGGAGGGAAAGATGTGCTTAGTGGTGGGATCCCGTTGGAGGTGGCGGAAGTTACGAAGAATAATATGTTGGACCCGGAGGCTGGTGGGGTGGTAGGTGAGAACCAGGGGAACCCTATTCCTAGTGGGGTGGTGGGAGGATGGAGTGAGAGCAGATGTACGTGAAATGGGCGAGATACGTTTAAGAGCAGAGTTGATAGTGGAGGAAGGGAAGCCCCTTTCTTTAAAAAAGGAAGGCATCTCCCTCGTCCTAGAATGAAAAGCCTCATCCTGAGAGCAGATGCGGCGGAGACGGAGGAATTGCGAGAAGGGGATGGCGTTTTTGCAAGAGACAGGGTGAGAAGAGGAATAGTCCAGATAGCTGTGAGAGTCAGTAGGCTTATAGTAGACATCAGTGGATAAGCTGTCTCCAGAGACAGAGACAGAAAGATCTAGAAAGGGGAGGGAGGTGTCGGAAATGGACCAGGTAAACTTGAGGGCAGGGTGAAAGTTGGAGGCAAAGTTAATAAAGTCAACGAGTTCTGCATGCGTGCAGGAAGCAGCGCCAATGCAGTCGTCGATGTAGCGAAGGAAAAGTGGGGGACAGATACCAGAATAGGCACGGAACATAGATTGTTCCACAATCCCAACAAAAAGGCAGGCATAGCTAGGACCCATACGGGTATTAGAACCATTAGTATCAGAACCATTTTACTTGAGACTCATGTTAATTTGATAGAATTTGATGAGGCAGAATGGCAGAAGGTGAGAGAACACAAGGCTGAGTTAAGGCGGAGCCCTGGCCCGAGAACAAGTGAGGAAAGACCCACAGTTTGATTGATTTAAGTGCTGAACCGATTTGGAAAGGCCGTGTATGGGCCAAATGAAGGTGGCAGGGCCCAGGCCCAGGCCCGAGAACAAGGAATGGCCTGAGGCTTGGATGATTTAAGTGCTGGGGCAGACTGAAAAGGTCAGGTTGTTGGGGCCGGAGGCGAGGGACATGCTGGTTCAGGTCGCTACTTGACGAGGTTTACTGATCTCTGCACTGAGTTGAGGCTGTGGCCGGCAACTAACAGCTTCTAAATCGGCTATGGAATCACTTTCATAGTTGTGAATGCTATTTGCTTACTTTTATTGTTTGCACAATTTGTTTTTTTCCTTCTGCACATTGGCTGTTCAGCAGTCTTCTTTTGTTTTAATGGGTTCTATCATGTTTCTTTGGCAGATCTCAAGGTTGTATAAATTAAACCTACTTTGATAATAAATGTATTTTGAACTTTGAACTAATGGAAGTGCCAATACTAAACAAATTACTGATGATGGAAGGAGGAAATCTACAGGACTGATCCTGGCAGAGGGAGACTTCTTGCATGAATTTTGCATCACCGATTGTGATGAAGTTAGCCGGGATAGTCACCAATATCACTCCCATATGTTGTTCCAGGAAAAGACCTTTATTTGCACACTAGCAGCAATAGAAAGAAAGTAAAACAGGTAGATAAAAATAAATTTGGCGATTTCTAGGTCTCTGTAGAATTGAGTGACTGGAGGCAGCAAAGTAAAAACAGCAACTTGAACGAAAGATCAATTTAGGCAGATTCAGATTTATTGTATTTATAAATATGTCCAAATACAACTCATCTTAGACAAAATGCTCATAGTATCAGTAAGGAAGTAAAGTTACATCCAACTTTGTTTTTTTCCCTGATATATTAGATGAAAAGTGATGGGACCTGGTTTCCTACATTCCACCACTTTTTATAAGTTGAGTCATTTCTGTTGAACTTAACAAGCAAAAGGAATTTAACCCTTATCTGCCTCCATAATACTTGGATCTTACTGAATAAAATATCTCACAAAACATGAACAACAACATTTTTAAGTGTTAGAGAATAAATATTAAAGTTATAAATAAATATTAAACTGATGCAGACAAGAAATGCACCTGACAGGACAATAAATATGATGTATATGAAATAGAATAATATTAAATTACTCAAACTGTCCAAATGTAAACAAGAATTGCTTCAATGCAACAATTACTAAAGCCGCAATATTCTGTGATCCAGTTGTTCAGAAATCTTGAGGGTAATATTGGTTTCACTCAGCGCTACACTCATAGACCCATTGATAGAAGTCAGCTGAAACTCACCAGGCCCCTGATTCCCACATTCCTTGTGATGTTTCCTGGAAAACTTATTAAATAGTACTGCGCATCATTAAAAAATGTGAAATAAAACTGTGTGGGGATATTAGCAAGAGTGACATACTACAGTCCAGAAGATCTGCTGGGCTATTCTGCTGATATCCTAAGGTTATCAGATTATCAAGTTTTATGTTATGTGTGTTGCTTGGATTTCTAGCATCTGCAGATATTCTCTTGTCTATATTCTGATTTGTTTGTTCGTAACTATTTAAGGGCCAAAAAGCAATCTTTCTTAGCAAAATTGCTAAAATTAAATCATATAATGACTGGTAGATAAATTGAGGTATTTAGCATCCCAATTCTGAATTGATTCGACGTACTTCAATGACACGTTGCTCACTCAGGTTGAAGATTAACAGAGATGATCGATGGAAGAAGAAAACATATCCTGCAAGACAATATAAAAGAAAATCTCAATTGAGATTCCACAATTTGTTTGAAACACTTTCCAGATAGATTTTTTAATATCTGCATTTGCACAGAGTATTTTATGTCCTCTTTTATCTGAACAATCAGGTCCCGATGCAAGTTGGGGAAGTCTGTTCTAATTCGCTACGTTCTCTGAAGATCTTAACTAAAAGAAGTTGAGTCATATGTTTTCACTGTTGATGTTCAAAGCAGAATGTTTTTTAAAACTATTGTTCTAGATTTGTTTCAGGAACAATGCAATTTCTGAAGTTGTTAATGACTTGGAGAGGGAATGAAATCAGCAGAGATTAATCAAGAAAAGACAACTAAACTCTTGAATCAAGAAATAGAAGGAAAACTGAGATAAATGGTCATTTGCCAACAATATCCCATTGAACTAACAGTGGGATCCAAGAAGCACCTGCATGTATTTACCCTTTTATTCAAAAACAAGGATGACAAACAAGAGAAAATGAAGCAGTGTGGATCAGTATTATATGTTTATTTGTCAGCATCATTATATGTATTTTCTTAATTAAACAGCAAAATCCTTTATACAATTGTCAGTAATATGACCCAGGTTCAATTCTGATCTCTGGTGTTGTCTTTTAGACTGCAAACATCCTGCTCTCTCTTGGATGCTCCAGTCCCCAGTTTCCTTCAATGCCTGAAATAATTGCTCTCTGCTAGTTTACTTGGTTAGTGTAAATTGCCCTCATTATAGTGGGTAAGTGAGTCAAGGGGCCATACGTGACAGAGTGGGAGTGGGAGGGTGAACAGCCAGTGGTCGTGGTGCACATAGGTACCAACAATATAGGTAAAAAACGGGATGAGGTCCTACAAGGTGAATTTAGGGAGTTAGGAGATAAACTAAAAAGTAGGACCACAAAGGTAATAATCTCTGGATTACCACCAGTGCCACGTGCTAGTCAGAGTAGAAATAGGAGGATATATCAGATGAATACGTGGCTTGAAAAATGGTGCAAGGGGGAAGGATTCAAATTTCTGGGGCATTGGAACCAGTTCTGGAGGAGCTGGGACTGGTACAAACAGGACGGTCTGCACCTGGGCTGGACTGGAACCAATATCCTAGGGGGAGTATTTGCTATTGTTGTTCAGGAGGATTTAAACTAATGTGGCAGGGGGATGGGAACAAGTGCAGAGAGACAGAGGGGTATAAAATGAGGGTAGAAGCAAAAAGTAGTAAGGTGAAAAGTAAAAGTGGCAGGCAGGCAAATCCAGGGCAAAAATCAAAAAGGACCACTTTTCAACATAATTGTATAAGGGCTAGGAGTGTTGTAAAAACAAGCCTGAAGGCTTTGTGTATCAATGCAAGGAGCATTCGTAACAAGATGGATGAATTGAAAGTGCAGATAGTTATTAATGAATATGATATAGTTGGGATCACAGAGACATGGCTCCAGGGTGACCAAGGATGGGAGCTCAACATTCAGGGATATTCAAGATTCAGGAGGGATAGACATGAAAAAAAAGGAGGTGGGGTAGCATTGCTGGTTAGAGAGGAGATTAACGCAATAGAAAGGAAGAACATTAGCCAGGAGGATGTGGAATCGATATGGGTAGAGCTGCATAACACTAAGGGGCAGAAAACACTGGTGGGAGTTGTGTACAGGCCACCTAACAGTAGTAGTGACGTTGAGGATGCCATTAAACAGGAAATTACTTGTAGAAATGCGTGCAATAAAGGAACAGCAGTTATAATGGGTGACTTCAATCTACATATAGATTGGGTGAACCAAATTGGTAAGGGTGCTGAGGAAGAGGATTTCTTGGAATGTATGCGGAATAGTTTTCTGAACCAACATGTCGAGGAACCAACTAGAGAGCAGGCCATTCTAGACTGGGTTTTGAGCAATGAGGAAGGGTTAATTAGCAATCTTGTTGTGAGAGGCCCCTTGGGTAAGAGTGACCATAATATGGTGGAATTCTTCATTAAGATGGAGGGTGACATAGTTAATTCAGAAACAAAGGTTCTGAACTTAAAGAAGGGTAAATTTGAAGGTATGAGACGTGAATTAGCTATGATAGACTGGCAAATGATACTTACAGGGTTAACGGTGGATATGCAATGGCAAGCATTTAAAGATCGCATGGATGAACTACAACAATTGTTCATCCCAGTTTGGCAAAAGAATAAACCAAGGAAGGTAGTGCACCCGTGGCTGACAAGGGAAATTAGGGATAGTGTCAATTCCAAAGAAGAAACATACAAATTAGCCAGAGAAAGTGGCTCACCTGAGGACTGGGAGAAATTCAGAGTCCAGCAGAGGAGGACAAAGGGTTTAATTAGGAAAGAGAAAAAAAGATTATGGGAGAAAACTGGCAGGAAACATAAAAACTGACTGTAAAAGCTTTCATAGATATGTGAAAAGAAAAAGATTGGTTAAGACAATTGTAGGTCCCTTACAGTCAGAATCAGGTGAATTGATCATGGGGAGCAAGGACCTGGCAGACTAACTGAATAACTACTTTGGATCTGTCTTCACTAAGGAGGGCATAAATAATCTTCTGGAAATTGTAGGGGACCGAGGGTCTAGTGAGATGGGGGAACTGAGGGAAATACATGTTAGTAGGGAAGTGGTGTTAGGTAAATTGAAGGGATTAAAGGCAGATAAAGCCCCAGGGCCAGATGGTCTGCATCCCAGAGTGCTTAAGGAAGTAGCACAAGAAATAGTGGATGCATTAGTGATAATTTTTCAAAACTCTTTAGATTCTGGGCTAGATCCTGAGGATTGGAGTGTGGCTAATGTAACCCCGCTTTTTAAAAATGGAGGGAGAGAGAAACTGGGGAATTATGGACCGGTTAGCCTAACATCGGTGGTAGGGAAAATGCTAGAGTCAGTTATCAAAGATGTGATAACAGCACATTTGGAAAGCGGTGAAATCATTGGACAAAGTCAGCATGGATTTGTGAAAGGAAAATCATGTCTGACAAATCTCACAGAATTTTTCGAGGATGTAACTAGTAGAGTGGATAGGGGAGAACCAGTGGATGTGGTATATTTGGATTTTCAAAAGGCTTTTGACAAGGTCCCACACTGGAGATTAGTGTGCAAACTTAAAGCACACGGTATTGGGGGTATGGTATTGATGTGGATAGAGAATTGGTTGGCAGACAGGAAGCAAAGAGTGGGAATAAACGAGACCTTTTCAGAATGGCAGGCAGTGATGGGTGGGGTACCGCAAGGCTCAGTGCTGGGACCCCAGTTGTTTACAATATATATTAATGACTTAGATGAGAGAATTAAATGCAGCATCTCCAAGTTTGCGGATGACACGAAGCTGGGTGGTAGTGTTAGCTGTGAGGAGGATGGTAAAAGGATGCAGGATGACTTGGATAGGTTAGGTGAGTAGGCAAATTCATGGCAGATGCAATTTAATGTGGATAAATGTAAGGTTATCCACTTTGGTGGCAAAAACAGGAAAACAGATTATTATCTGAATTGTGGCCGATTAGGAAAAGGGAAGGTGCAACGAGACCTGGGTGTCATTATACACCAGTCATTGAAAGTGGGCATGCAGGTACAGCAGGCGGTGAAAAAGGCGAATGGTATGCTGGCATTCATAGCAAGAGGATTTGAGTACAGGAGCAGGGAGGTACTACTGCAGTTATACAAGGCCTTGGTGAGACCACACCTGGAGTATTGTGTGCAGTTTTGATCCCCTAATCTGAGGAAAGACATTCTTGCCATAGAGGGAGTACAAAGAAGGTTCACCAGATTGACTCCTGGGATGGCAGGACTTTCATATGATGAAAGACTGGATCGACTAGGCTAATACTTTCTGGAATTTAGAAGATTGAGGGGGGATCTTATTGAAATGTATAAAATTCTAAAGGGATTGAACAGGCTAGATGCAGGAAGATTGTTCCCGATATTGGGGAAGTCCAGAACGAGGGGTCACAGTTTGAGGATAAAGGAGAAGTCTTTTAGGACCGAGATTAGGAAAAACTTCTTCACACAGAGAGTGGTGAATCTGTGGAATTCTCTGCCACAGGAAACATTTGAGGCCAGTTCATTGGCTATATTTAAGAGGGAGTTAGATATGGCCCTTGTGACTAAAGGGATCAGGGGGTATGGAGGGAAGACAGGTACAGGGTTCTGAGTTGGATGATCAGCCATGACCATACTGAATGGCGGTGCAGGCTCGAAAGGCCGAATGGCCTACTCCTGCACCTATTTTTCTATGTTTCTAATAGGAGACATGGAAATAAGAGTGAGGATCAGGTTGCTCTGAAAGCTGGTGCAGAGTCAATGGACCAATGACCTCTTTCTGTGTCATAATGAAATATATGTTATGACTGTCAGTAAACAAGAAACATTTGATTTAATTGCTCTAAACCCAATATTGGTCAGCTTAAGTCACATCTCCAAAGATCTGGGATCAGATTTATAATCACAATAATGCATATGATCAGGTTAACTCAGTGAGGTTTAAGAAACCAAGTAAAATATTTCTGTAACAAAACTTTTGATATGTCAGCATCTGAATTAGGAGTGGATGTAGGCCTTTGAGTCTCAGGAATCTGGCCTATTCTCTAATACCATGGATAAACTGATTGGGAGCTCAATGGATTCCTGCTAACTCCATTTACACTCGGCAGCCTTTCATTACCTCAGCATGTGCTGGTTTTAATTTCGAAGGTAACCAAATACTGCTTTAGTAATTGAAGAAAACACATTGTACTGTAAATACATATTTCAATATTACAAAAATTATCTATATCTAAATTTACCATGAAGTTCGTATGCTGCATTCAACCTAGAAGGAACTCCTAGCCAGTCATCCACAATGCGGCGTGGGTAACCTTCATCCATCGTCTGTTTAATTTCATCATAACTAGAGATCAAAAGACAAGTAAAGGAAATGAACCATCAATTTAGTTATCTTAGAACTGGATTGTACATATTCTTACAAAAAAAAAATCACAAAATGTATCCCAAAAATAAATGTAAGCACTGTTCATGTGATTTACACCTATAAACAATTATGGGAAAGGGAACTGCACAAGTCCCAAGGACTGAGACCTCACTCAGTGTTTTGCCTCTCCGGACACTTTGTTCTGCAGTAAATAAAAGAGTGTTAAATCTGAAGGGCATCTTCTTCACAGGACGTGCTCCCTCACTGGCTGCCACGGAGTAGATAGAGATGCAGCAGGAGGTTGAAGGGGAGCGGCTGAGGAGGCATTCTCGGTCTGGCATAATAGTAACTCTGCAGGAGCTGGTTATCGTCAACTCCTCCATCCGCCACAGGAGCCCAGGGACAGAGCCTTGCTGAAAGGCATCTCACCTCTTCGCATGTCAGCTTACACTGGCAAAGGGGAACTCCTCACAGAACGTACATTTTATGCAGGGCTCTCAGATCTTTAGGTGAGGTACCACCCAGCAGGAAATAGAGAATTTGTAGTAAGCCACTACAAAAGATAGTAAGCACTTGGGCAGGATTAAAAGAACGAGTCATAGGTTACAATCAGTGATGGTGGACAGACACAGCAACAAATGAGAAGCCATCTCATCTGCATTCTTCCACATTTGAAATAGGAGGAGGGTCACTTGGCATGCACTGTGGACTATCCCTTTGCAGATTGTTTCGTCTTTTTATTTGAGAAACCTTTACAGTTCAGCCAGAAATAGCGACAAGTGATCAAATCTTCTGTAACTAACAGCTAAAATTAGGCAGTAGACAATAAAACAGCCTGGTTGAAGTGCTCATATAAATAATTTATATCGATCAAACCATTACCTCCAATACTGCCCCTTTGCAAAGAATAATGTTTTTGAAGTCTTCTTAATATGAAAAGCGGCTTCTATTTTCCTGACGTATCTTGGAATACCAAATTCATAGATGGACTTTGGATATCCTGGCAAAACGTCATAGCCATTAATGGCCCAGTATTTCATTCCTATTGGATTATAGAACATATGTTAATATCTGCACTTCAGCAAAAGTGCTTTCACCCCAATAATATCCCCTCAAGGGGGCACCATTTTCTTTGGAATGCTAAGCAGGCAACCAGTTCCCAAGCCTCCCTTGACATATCTTTTTGGTTTCTTTCTCGTTGATGTCTTTTTGCAGGATTTGCAATTCCGAGAAAGAACTTTGGATACCTCTAGAATATTATTGCTTCCAAAGCAAATAAATTATTCAAAATATCTAAAGCCATAAATTAAAAATTAAATAGGAATGTGTTCTACCTTTTTGAAAACATGAGCTAACTGATTCACTGCACTTCTGCTGTTTCCATCCCTATCTAATCCCATAATCACACTGCTATGTTCTCCAGTGAAGAGAAAGGAGACAGACTCACCCTTAATGACAATGAGTAAACCATTTGCATGATTTTCATACGCAGCATGAATTTTGGCAGGAAGCTTTGGCCAGAATGACTTTATTAAACTCAGCTCAGCAGTAGGTTGTCGTGGATGGGTCCTCCATAAAAACCTAGAGAAATAGTAAGAATTTATTAGAACGTACAAGTAGTTCATCTGAGAAACTTCTGGGACTTTTCACTATGTATTTTCTTAATTTAATACTACATATGCAAATAATTACAAAAAGCTTATTCTTTTAGATATTCACAGATTTTAAAACACAGAGATTTATTCCATACATGAATACCATTTCTAAATGAGAAAAGTGAATACACTTGAAAATATTTCACTGGGGGCAGAAGACTATAGGATATTATAGGATTATAAAGGCAAGTAATTTTACTCTACAACTACCACTGTGCTAGAATAGCTAATTTTTTTGTTTCATCAGTTGAGCATAGGGACCAAAGGAGCAGGAATAGTCTATACAACCTTCTAACTTTCTCTCGCTTGATTCAACACCTTGATGGGAGCATTGACTTGGCTTTTGGAGAACAATACATTACCATTCAATAGAAAAAGGCAGGAATATTTGCTAGCAAGATAATCAAATATTTCTAAAAACATCTGCAACATGAAACTACATTATTATTCTGATTAATACAGTTCTGAGATATTCTGTACAAATCATACCCATCCTTAAAATGTATTATCTCTCCACGAAGAGTAGCAGCAGCATCTATGTGCAAGTAAGGATCACAGACTTCGGGGGTTTTTGCTGGTGGGGTATACTCCTTATTTGACGAACCTTGTGTAAAATAAACAAAGATATAGGAAAAAATTGTCACAAACACTATTCAGTGCCGTGATAGCTCTCACTAGCTACAGCAGATTCACACCCAGACTCATTGTAATTCTAGTGTGAGTTTTGCAAGATTTATAGCCAATCAATGACAATAACGTTCCCAGTTAGGTTTGATTTTTTTGTTCTGTTCGTTCTCAGAAGGGCTAATTGCCCTCAAGGAAATGGCAATGGTGACCCGCCTTCTAGAAACACTGAAGTACTTGCGGTAAAAATAAAAGCAGTGGATTGCTACATATTTCCCTTACTGATCTTCCGACTACAATTGAGGATGATGGCAACTCTAAAAAGCAACATGGGCAGAACATTTGTCATTATTGCTCAGAAAGTGACTGTACTGTTCTTTCAATGTATAAGACTCAGTCAAGGAAATTTAACCAATGTCTGCAAAGAAAGATATATTAGAAAGTAAGTGTTCAACATACACACTTTATGACTGGTGTGCATCTAACTAAAGCTAAGTCCGAAAGAGATCTGCTGATCATGGTCTGAGTTATTATTTAATGTAGAAGTGTTCAATGAAGTGTATATAATGCTTTAAAATATCATTAAATTAGAGATCTGCTGATCATGGTCTGAGTTATTATTTAATGTAGAAGTGTTCAATGAAGTGTATATAATGGTTTAAAATATCATTAAATTAGAGATCTGCTGATCATGGTCTGAGTTATTAATTAATGTAGAAGTGTTCAATGAAGTGTATATAATGGTTTAAAATATCATTAAATTAGTGATGTATTTTTGTAAAATGCTGGGACATATTGTTTCTGGCTTTGGTTAATTAATGGAATTGAGGGTGTATACATACCCATCCAAACATGTCTTGAAGAATAAGTTATGAGGAAAATTATTAAAGGAGCTCCCTGTGAAGGGACATCATACAATAATCTAAACAGCGTTGGGAAGGTTTCTATGGAACGTACTTCAAGCCCTGCCAGAACAAGGAAATCTTCTTCTTGGGCATTTGAGATACTTCTCTCTTATCACTATGGGAACATACATTATTTATGCCCTTCTCTGCAACAGTATAATTAACTGTGAAGTCAGAAATTACAAGGACTTTGCAACACCTGATCATTATGGTAAGATAGTTCTTTCTGGCCTCAGTTAAACAATATTGCAGGTAAAGAGTCAAGCACTGAAACTTGTACCAAACAATCCAGTTTACACCGAATCCAAGCGTCCAGCAGAAGTAGGTTACAGCATTTTGTTTATTTTGGATAAATGACTGGCTACAAAGTATATTTATTCTTTATAAGTTGTTTGAATTATACTATAATTCTGCATTGACAGTATTGCCATTGATTATTAAGGAATTCAGAGTTTACTTAATGCTTAAACTTACCATACAGAGCCTGGATTCCTTCAACATCATCCAGGGAGAGGCGGAACCCTTTCATTGTTGAGTATGTGTACATTGGGTACATCAGTGCCCCAGGATCCTGAGAGTGAGCAAGTCCCAAAGCATGGCCAAACTCATGGGCAGCCACAAGAAAAAGGTTATATCCTAAGCAGAGGAATCACAAGACAGCAAGTTTTAAACCTGTTACGACATGTGGTCCTCTTGCAAATACTGAAAGTGATTATCAAACAATGTCTGAAAAACAAAGTTCTAACCACATGGAATATGCAAGGAATAAGTTCTTAACTCCAGTTAAATAACCTATTCCCTTTTCCTCAGGCATGCCTTAAATAGGATCAATATGTTTCATCGACAAATACTTTAAACAAGATAAATTTCATGGTGAACAGCTTTAACAATTTATAAATAATTATATTTCTGTGCGATGATAAACTAAAGTAATACTTCAGCACTAAATCACCAATGGGAAATTAGATTTTACAACAATAAATTCCAAAGAAAACATATTCTCAAAATTAATTTTGTTAGCTCACAACTTAGTTGGCATTTTGCCAATGATTATTATAGTGATAATATTAATCAATGTTTTCACCATTTGATCCTGTTGTCCAAGTTTCATCCTCATCAAAGTGAGCGTCCCCTCCAATCCCTTTGCCTGGAGGAAAGGCATGGGCCAGTAAACTTCCAGGTCCATCAAATGGGTAATTATCACCGTGTTCTGTGTATGATGAAAAACTGCATCAGGGATGACTTTGGAAACTGATTTTACTGCACCTTTAGCGCAGCATTACAAAATGTAGCAAAATATTCAGGTAGAGAAATAAAAAGATAAGTTCTCCCATTTGGCCAATTCTACCTCCCCACCAAGTTCATAAGGAAAGCTCTTAATCATCTGAAAATCTTGTCAGTGCGATTTCTGCTTCATATGAGGCAGGTGAGATACAGGAACTATCAAGGCATCTCACTGGAGAGCAACAGATTCAGACGAATACAATGCTGAGTAATTTGGAACTCTAGGTGAATGATTTTGAGGACTGAATAAACTTGATACGAGTCTGCTAAACTCGATAGCTAAACTATCTTTGTGGAAACATTTCAGTTATTCCAATGACCTGTGGAAATCCATTTGAAAACTTTGTTGCCCTTGGAAAGACTAGATGGAACTTGTTTGGCTAACTGTCCTTAGTTTACTTTCAAAATTAAATTACATATTAAAACAGTGTCCAATGCCACCAGAGAATGGGTGTTAGTCTCTATCTCTGGCCACTTAAACTCTGTATTCCTGACTCCAATCACACTGCACAAGCATCAGTGACTTTTTGATGCAACACAATGGAACTTCACCTGTGGCCATGCGGTGAGCTACTAACAACCCCATGACTTTTTAAAGGAGATTGTTTGATGTGGAATGAGAAGCCCTGGATCCATTTTCTCGTTCTACTTTACACAAACTAGTTTTGCACATCATGGGGCAAACCGTAATGTTATATGAACATGTTCTCTTAGCACTGGTCAGTGGTTAAATCTGGAATTCTGTAGGTCAAGGTGCTTTTGAAGTGCAGAATTCCTTCTCAACCTTAAAACTCCAGAGAAAATGGGAACTTCAGCTCAGCAAAAAATAAAATCAGATCTATTTTTCTTTAATTTATTCATGCGTGGAATTCAGATACCCCTAAACTGAGGAGGATAATTGAGAGCCAATTACATTGGTGGGTCTGGAGTCACACACAGGCCAGACAATGTAAAGGCTGCAAAATTCATTCCTTAAAGAACATTAGTGAAAATTATTTCCTTTTCTAACAATCATGGATACTACCTTTTTAAAAGATGTCACACTTCCTGAAATGCTCAATGTTAATTTCTCCAGCTGACATTGAGGGAATTCAACTTCCATCTCTGTATCAATGGCCTAGAACCCTGCTTATTTAACCACTATTTTGCCGCACCCCACTGATAATATTAAGTTTGTGTTTCCTTCCACCGTCATGAACTATGAACTTCAAACATTCATTGGGCCATGATACTTTTAAATTCGGGGCAATCAGAAATTTTGAAGATTTGCTTTGTGAAAGTATTACATGCAAAAATAACATAGTCATAAGAACTTTTGAAGCAACAAATTAAACAAATCTGTTAATACCTTGAGCCGCAAATGTGATCATGATATCAGCTTCTCCCTCATAGATTCTGCTGAATTTTAAGGGAGTGACATCGCTCCAAACTTCAAAAGCTTTCTCGATCGCGAAATCTACCTTAGCAGCTGGAATATCTGGTGTATAGTTTAAAATCCTTCAATGGAGGAAACACAATGTAAGAATTTGTTCTGAATACAATTGATCAACTCTTGCTGCATTGAGATATTTTTCAGCAAATGTCACCAGTCAGGCTTTTCCTGTGCCCTTTGAGTTGAAGATGTCTTGTGCTGTAAGTTGCTGAAACGGTGAGCTGGGGAATGGTGTGGCAAGAGCAGTGAGGTATCTTGAAGTATGATGAAAAACAAGGTGTAAAATCTACATCATTCATCAATATGATTTATGGATTGAAAAAAAAACAGAACTAAGTGAGAAGGAGGATAAATTTTGAGTAGTTAAAATAGACTCAAATCAGGGAGTGATGTAGAAATAAAAGAAAAACTGAATGAAGGGAAAAGGAAAAAGAGGTGGCAATTTTTAATAAAAGGTATCTGGAAAGGACCCACAAAGCCCTGGATGAAACTGAGAAGCTTAAACTGTTGTCTTTCTGAAGCAGGTTAATTGCTATTAAATTGATAATTATTTTGCCATGTGTAGATTACCCAAGCTCACAATTATCAGCTTAATGGTCAACTGAAGTGGAAATTCACAGGTTCCTTAAAATAACAAACAGAGTAAAGGTGAGATGCTGTTTCTTCAGTGACAACTCTAACACTGCTTTCAATCAATCAGAAAATTCTGTATGTTTGCAGTTTAAGGCTTTCACTTAACCTCATAAACTTATAGACTAGATGAAGTACTAATAAAATTGTGCACTAACATATTTTAGCCGAACCAACCATTGAAGTGATATTGTGAAGAACAGTACCTGTATGTTACGTTGTTCTTTTCCCATTTATTTTTAGTTGGGAAGTGATTATATTCGGCAATGTCAGGAACTCCACATCGAGGCTTTTTCATTACTTCCAGAGTTTCAGAAGTTAATGAGCCAGTTATCTTCAGGCCAAAATATTCTTGCATTTTCCTAATCTTCGGTGATAATATATCATTCGCTTCATGGTATTGACGCTTCCTCATGATGCTTGCAGGTGTTTCTTTAAGTTGGTAAAGTTGGTTCAGATAATTCTTTAAAACAAAAGTTTCAATATCATTAATATTGCCTTTACTTGTTAAGAAAAATAAACTTATACCAGCAAAGTGCATTTTGCAGCTTATTGTCAGTTGTATCCTTACATACCTTAGCCAACTGCCAATCTTTCTCATTTATCTCAGCTTCCAGAAGTCGAGGAGCAGCAGAAGAAAATGTTGCATAAGCTAAAACAAATAAAACTGGAGACCAGAGGAACTTCATCTTCTCTTTCTCACCAGAGTTTTTGCAGAAAACTTCTGATGCTTGGTTTCTCCTGGAGAGTTTTTATACTACTGTATGTGTTATGATTCACATGTGATTAAGAGCTAACTGACAGCTGTGTCATGTCTTGTGAGGCATTCGCAGGAAGCCCATTTAAGGGCATGCTTTCATTTCTTCATCAAAATCTTTCAGCTATTCTTAAAAATAGATCAACTGAGCAGCTACTCAGTCACATTCAAGTCAACCAACATCTATAAAATGTGCTGTCACAAGTAATTTTCATCTTAGCACAATATATAGCTATTATGTATATTTTGTTCTTTATTTTATAAATAATACAGCATGATAACAGGTTCTAATAGCCCAATTTCACTCATGTGACCAATTAACCTACTAACTCATATGTCTTTGGAGAATGGGAGGAAACAGAGCACCAGGAGGAAACTCACATGGTTTGGAGAGAGCATATAGACTCCATAAAGGCAGCAATAGAATTCAACCAAGGACACTAGTGCTGTAAAAATTTCATGCAAACTGCTATGCTAACAGGCCACTCAATTAATTAAAATAAAAAAACCGCAAATGGTGGAATTCTGAAATAAAAACAGAAAACGTTGGAAATACCTTGTGGAGAGAGAAACAGAATTAACGCTTCAGGTAAATGACCATTCACAATTTCCATCACTACTGGTAAGTTAGTTCCTGTACATGCTATTGGCAGTTTTATCTGGCAGCCTGTTAGATTTGCTGGTAGGCAGTCTTCCCTTTCATCAATCCCAGCTCTGCTGCAGTTCCGTGGGGCACTCAGGTCCCTGCGTGGTAAGAGAGTTTGGCTAAGTGAATGAGGTCTCTTGCTTGATTTGGGATTCATATTGTGGACTTGGTGGTTTTTGAATGCCATAGGGTTTTGGGGAGATGAGGTGGAGGTTTCAAGGAAGAATCACTGAGCTAAGGTTGAGTCTCAAGGTCAGGGAGGGACACTGGAAACTTTTGTTCTTGAAAAGCAGGCTGCAAGGTTAATTCTTTATTTCTTCTTATATTCTTCCTGCCAAGTGACTGACATGGAAAACTTAGGTGAAGTTTCTTGGATGGTCTTTATTTGCTTTTAGGAAGGGAATGAAATCAATCTCCCACCAGAAAACAGCCCAGAAATGTCTCTAAGAGTTTTGTTGTCAATCACCTGACACAACCAATCATTATACATCATCTGTACACATGGGGCTTTCCCCATATACCACTGGTTGGAGAGTGGGGCTGAGATTGCTAGAGCCCTGGCCTGCAAAATTCATTGGGGAGTTCAGCAGACCCACCCCTAGACAATAGGTAACAATCCCAGGTGGACATCAAATAGAACAATTGAGCCCAAGAAGAGAGTAGCAGAGAACAGAAGACACACCTCTTCATCGCATGATATCTATATAGATTTATCAAGGGCTAGTATGTCTTGGAAAAAGAAGGAACTTGGCTCACTATCACCTTCCTGGGTTTTTGATAGGTAAATTAGAATGTATAACACCTGCCTAATTGAGGCTGCATAAAAACTTGCAATGATCTTGGCATAACATGTGCAATTTCAGTGACATTGAGACACCAAGAACGCTAACAGATGTTGGCGGTTTCCAGCCCAGCATGCTGACATTGAAGCTTTGAATAGGCACATAAGAGTGTGTCACAACTTTGTCATTCCTCTTTCCATTGTAGACATAGATGGTTCCTCTGAACTCATATCCACAACAGTGAGCCAGGATACCCCTGCTCCCATTTAATAATGCACCGTGCCTGCTCCTCTCTCAGCTGTCTAGACACAAAGAATGTTTGTGTATGGGCATATCAACTGTTATCCTTAAAGGTAGATGTTCCTGGTTCCTCCAGATCAGCTACTTCCTTTAACTTAGAATCACGTCAGAACTCTGAATTCCCTGGACCATCTACCCTTCAACACTACCTATCTTTTTATGTCATGCCTAGATCTCTGGAATTTTTATGCAGCCTCAATGGGTTTTTATTTACCTATCAACCCTACAACAAGTATTTTGAGGATATAGAATAAAATGTTAACACACAATCTGGACAAAATGAAATATAAACATAGCATTTAGGAGTATGAGCAATTGGATTATTTCCATTTTTGATGTTGCTATGTGAGGTCAATAAACTCTACAATTTAATGCAGTTTAACCTCTTCCTGCATCCTAATCAATCCAAAAAATTTTAGTAGAGGTTTATTCAAGTTATTTTGATGTGAGTATGAAGAAATATTAGGCATTTATTAAATGCGTTTCTGGTAGATATGTTAACACTCTGAGCTCATCTTGTGATCACATACCTACCAGACACAACAGTGACACAACAAACTTTCCTTCCTCATTTCTATGTTAGCTTATTGCTAAAATTTATCTGCAAACAACAGGAATTCTGCAGATGCTAGAAATTCAAGCAACACACATCAAAGTTGCTGGTGAACGCAGCAGGCCAGGCAGCATCTGTAGGAAGAGGTGCAGTCAACGTTTCAGGCCAGGACCTTTCTCACTCTCCTTTTTCTCCTTCTGTCCCTCTGAATATACCTCTTGCCCATCCTCTGGGTCCCCCCGCCCCTCCTTGTCTTTCCTCCCGGACCTCCTGTCCCATGATCCTCTCATATCCCCTTTTGCCTATCACCTGTCCAGCTCTTGGCTCTATCCCTCCCCCTCCTGTCTTCTCCTATCATTTTGGATCTCCCCCTCCCCCTCCAACTTTCAAATCCCTTACTCACTCTTCCTTCAGTTAGTCCTGACGAAGGGTCTCGGCCTGAAACGTCGACTGCACCTCTTCCTACAGATGCTGCTTGGCCTGCTGCGTTCACCAGCAACTTTGATGTGTGTTGCTAAAATTTATCTTCCCATTTCCCATCCTTCGGATCTGTCAACATCAGCAATCTTCTTAAACCCTATATTCTTTCAGCCTTGAAAACTACAAAAACCCATTTTCAACATCTCTGTCCTCTCTGAATTGATTCTTGCCTCAAAATGATGTGAGCATCTGCCCCTAAATTCCTTATCTGACTCCCTCCAATCAGGTTTTCAGCTTTGCCCGTTTCCAACCCAATGTCCAGTCAAACTCAGAAATGGCATCAATAATGGCTAGCGTGATTATAACAAATGTCCCTGCTTTTTTTGTGCATCTCTCACTGTCTTTCCAAATCCATTTGCATTTTTTTTCCATAGATTACCATTGCTCCTTCCTCCAATGCTTCTCCATTGTCATCAGAGTCAGAGGAACAACACAAACTTGGCTCCTTTCTTCTTTATTCAGTCTCAGCTGGGGAATTCATTCAAATTGCAACTCTCCTGCCCTCATGTTTTTACATCCAGTATCCCTAAAGGACTTATCGTTGCTGCTTCTGTTTGTCACCTACATATTTCTCCTCACAACATTATCCAAAACACCAGCCCTGACCCCTCCAGATTACTAAATTACAAAACAACATATCAACTCCAAGTTTATTGTCATTCAGTCGTACACATATATACTGCCAAAAGAAGCAACATTCCTCTGGACCAAAGTGCACTTCACAGCACACTGAACACAACACATAAGGTAATATTACCACAAGCAAATTAACAAATAATAAAGTGCATTTATGACATAAGTGGAGTTTGGCAGTCTTATGGCCTGGGTGAAGAAGTTGTTTCCAATTCTTAACAATTCTTTTCCTAATGCTACTGTACCTCCTGCCTGATAGCTGGGGGTTAAAGAGATTGCTGGATGGTTGGGAAGTATCATTGACAATGCATATGCAGAGCTCAGGGTAAATGTCTCTGATAGGTGATCCTCTCAGCAGTCTGCACAATCCTTTGAAGGGACTTGAGGTCATGTGTTTGCGATTCCTGTAAAAGACAGTGATACAGCTGGTCAGGAGACTCCTGATGGTGCTCCTGTGAACATAGGTTAAGATGTTGGGGGGAGGGGTGCGGTGGTGGGGAGCCTCTATCACCTCAATCTCCTCAGGAGGTTGTGACACTGCTGTGCTTTCTTGCTGAAGAGGTGGTGTTGCCAGACCGGGTGAGATTATCAATGTGTGCACACCCAGAAATTTGGCCCTTCTAACTCTCGCCATGTTTACATGCAGTGAGGCATGGACAGCCTGCACAATCATCTCTTTGGTCTTGCCCGCGTTGAGACTCAAGTTGTTATGCTTGTACCATTCTACCAGCCCCTCTACCTTTCTCTCTGTACACAGTCCCATTGCCATTGTTGATGAGGCCACCACTGTTGCGTCATCAGCAAACTTAATGATTCCGTTTGAATTGTCAGTTCTTGGGCACTGGGATGATGGTGGCCGCTTTGAAGCCTGAGGGGACAGTGGACTGTTTCAGAGAGATGTTGAAGATATCTGTTAGAACCACTGTTAACTGGGCTGCACAGACCCTCAGCACTCAATCTGGCATGTTACCAGACCCCACAGTTTTACATGGGTTGACCTTGGCAAGGTTCTTCCTCACATCTTTGGGACTAAAGCTTCAGACTATGCATCCATATCTTCAAGTTTCAGGTGGCTTGGCTCACTAGCTGATAACATATTTCTCTTATGCCGTTTGTTACTTCTAAGCTTGGATATTCCAACACAATTAAACTTCTGCGTTCTGCATTCTGTTTATGAATCACACCCTGGTCACCCATGCTCCCTCAAAACAGCTCGTCAGCTTGGTTATGTAACACTTCTTTAAAATTTGACACCATTGTAACAAATTGATTATATCTGAACATAATTGTCCACTTTTGGCAGGCAAGGCTCTGAATTCTGAAACTCCCTCTCTAAACCTTTCCATTTCTATCTCCCTTTCATTTTGTAGAACAATTCTCAGCACCCAACTTTCCCTGGGTGGCTTGATCAAAATTGGTCAACTGATGTGAAGTGTTCTGACATGTTTTGCTATTTTGAAAGGATCGACCTGCTCCTGTTTTGTTGAAAGCTCTGGGCTTTGTGCTATTCTTTAGTTTTGTTTCTGCTGCCTGTACTTTCTTTACCTGTTTTGTTTTCTCTCATTCTCAGGGACAAGACAGCTCTCCGTCCAGTGGTCAGAAACAGAAGATACAGTATTTCTTAATCAATCTGATTGGACCAGGACAGGCTATTTGTGGTGCTTGCTCCTAAGGAATTTGAAGCTCTCAAGCCTCTCAACTTCAACACCATTGATGTAAACAGGAGCATGTCCATTACCTTCCCTCCTCGGGTCAATGGCCAATTCATTTGTTTCTCTGATGTTGCGAGAAAGGTTTTGTTATGACATCATGTCACAAGGCTCTGTGTCTCTTTCCTGTACTCTGACTCATCGTTTTTTGAGGTATGGCCCACTACGGTGGTGTCATCTGCAGACTGGCAAATGTGGTGACAGCAGTATCTGGTCACGCATTTGTGAGGGTACAGAGAGTAGAGCTTAGGATGCAGCTGGTGAAGCACCAGTTCTGAGGATAATCATGGTAGAGATTTTGCTACTTATCATTAATGATTGCATTCTGTTGGTCAGGATGTCAAGGATTCAGTTGCAAAGTGGATGGGTTGAGTCGCAGGTTTAGGGGTTTGCTTGGAATTACAGTATTGAAGATGGAGCTGTAGTCAATAAACACTGGCCTAACGTAAGTGTCCTTGCTGTTCAGATGCTCCAGAGGTGAATAGTGTAGGGAGTTGGCATCTGCCATGGACCTGTTTCTGCAGTTAGCAAGTTTCAGTGGGTTGAGGTTGTCTAGAAAGCTGGATGATGCATGCCATGACCAGCTACTTGAAGCACTTCATGATGGTTGGTGGTAGAGCCACTGGGTGGTAGTCATTAAGGCATAGTACCTTGTTTGTCTTAGGTACATGAATGATAATGGTCTTCTTAAAGTAGGTTGGAAACTCAGATCGATGCAGGGAGAGGTTAAAATGTCTTCATATACCCCTGCCAGCTGATCTGCACAAGATTTAAGGATGTGGCCAGGGACACGATCCTGGTCAGTTGTACATTGTGGATTCACTCTCTAGAAGACTGATCTTATGTCCACAACAATGACTGTGGAATGTCAGGGAATATTGGAGGTTAATGTGAGAGATGGCATTCTATTCCCTTCCTGTTTGAAGCATGCACAGAACGTGTTAAGATCCCCAGGAAGGGGTATGCTGTTGTCGGTGATGTTGCCTAACTTTTTATAGCCCGTTATATGCCACGAGTTATGGCTGGTCTGGGACTATATTTTAGGCAGGTATTGTCTCTTACCCACACCTTAGAGCTTCTCGATTTCTTGTAAAGGTCAGGATCACTTAATTTTATTGCTGCCACCCAAGACTTCAGTAGCGCGTACATCTCCCTGTTCTTCCATGGTTTCCAATTTGGGAACACCCAGGTTGACCCTATTTTTTATGTTCTTATCTCTTTGGGACAAATTTCTAAACACACTTGCTGATAAAATTTGTGATGGTAGTGATATAATCATCTCGCCTGAGTGCTGAGTCTTTGAGCATGTCTAACCGACTCAAAGCAATGACATGGAAGCTCACCCGTTTCTCAGACGAGCATTTTATGATTTTCTCTGCTGGATTCTCACCTGGACACATGATAAAACACTGTTTTGGGTTCCTGAACATCTATGATCAGAGGTAACTGTCTAACATCATAAGAACACAATGAGTTTCAATTAGTGTCGAATTAACAACCTACGGATTGATTCAGAGTCCACGTTCCATTTGTGTCCTCAGTCACTTTCAGGGCAGACCTTAAGTTTAATCTGTTGATATAAACAGTGAATAAAAATTTACAGATAACTTTTCCTCCACTGATAAGAATGAGGACCTGAGTTATAGGAAGTTAAATACATTAGGGCTTCATTCTCTGGAGCGCACGAGAATAAGGGGAGCTTTGATAGAGGTATACAAAATTAAAGGGGCATAGAAGGGTAAATGCAAGCAGTCTTTTTCTACTGAGGTTGGGTGAGACTAGAACTAGAGTGAGAGGTCAAAGATCAATGGTGGACGGTGAAATATTTAAGGGAGATCTCGGAGAGGGGAGCTTCTTCACTCAAAGGATGGTGAGAGTGTCGAACAAAGTACCAGTGGATGTGGTGAATGCCAGTTCAATTTCAATGTTTAAGAGAATTTTGGGTAGGTACTTGGATGGGAAGGGTATGGTCCAGGTGTGGAAAGATGCGATAACAGTTTAGCATAGAGTAGATGGGCAGAAGGGTCTGTCACTGTGCCGTAATGCTCTATGACCCTACAAGCTCATTTTGCTTGCATCATATGGACGTCATTTTCTGGCAGTTTCATCGTTCACCACCTAGAAATTTCCCGGATACATCATCAGCTGCCTGGTACACAGTCAAAGAGCCTGTCTAATGGTTAAGTAAATTGTTTGTCTGTAGCCATAAAATCAGGGTTCTCATAAGTGGCAGCTATGTGCATCAAGTTCTCAAGTCCTTGAAAGCTGTGGTGAAGCCATATGGTTTCAATTGATTTTTACTGGAACATGACACACAGACCTACCACATAACATTTTCTGTTGCAGTAGAAGTGGGGATAAGCCACTCAGCCCCACAAACCTGTCCCATCACTCAACACGATCAGGACTGATCCAGGCTGACCTCAGCTCCACCCTTGTGTCCAATCACCTTAACCCTCAACTCCTTGATGGAACATAGACGAGTACAGCACTGGAACAGGGTATTTGGCCCATAATGTGGTGCTAAACCAGCTAAAAAGTAAATCAAAAACACACAAGCACTAATCCCTTCTACCTATACAATCTCTATATCCCTCCATCTTCCTCACATTCATGTGCCTTTCTAAACATCTCTTAAAAAACTCTAATGTATTTGCCTCTACCACCATACCAGACAGCACATTCCAGGCATCCACCACTCTCTGAGTAACAAACTTACTCCGCACATCCCCTTTGAACCTACCCCCTCTCATCTTCAATGCATGCCCTCTGGTATTATTCAACCCTGGGAAACAGACACTCTCTGTCCACTCTATCTATGCCTCTCATCTATACTTTACTAAAATCCTCATTCTGTTTATCTGTTTGTGCACTCAAAGTAGGCACAAATGGTGCATTAAAGCGGCACTTTTTTTGACTAAATGGACTTAAAATGTGCTAACTTACAGAATGCATGCAAAGGTCAGGGTTAAATTGGGTTATATTCATTTAAAATTGCTCACTCGTCAACAGGCCCTGCTTTCCACACCCGATTCCAGCTTTCATGGAAACTGTGACGCGACATCACGACGCATGCGCACAGCCAGCCTCAGCAGCACTTCACAACGCTCACAGCCGCGACACCAACCTCAGCAAAAGGGCAGGGCAGCTCTATTTCGAGCGGTCACATTCTGCTAACCACCATCAGCATGTGCAGGATTGGGACAGATCAACCTGCAACCCATCAAAAAGAGATAATTAAATCTTATTGTAATGATGTACTTCGAAACACCCATCAAACCCTTTGCTGCGGTCAAAGGACAGCGGTGACCATATCACGTCCATTTAGGAGAGTACCAACCACATCAAGAGAAATCAGCATCCTGGAGGCTTTGGTGTTACTGCTTGCTTCGTATCTTCTATCTAACATTAGGGTAAAAAAATATGGTCAGTCTAATTATGCTACGTGGAAAGAGATGGGGGACATTATGGTCAAGAGATTACGCCAAATGTCACCCCGAAGTGGCAAGGAGAGGCAGAGAACAAGAATCGGATGAGGCCAGGGCCACACGACTCCAGGATCAAAGAGTCAGGACAAAAAGGATGAGAGAAGAAGAGACAGAGGAGGAGAGGCATGCACGTCTCCAAAATGACAAAAATAGGCACAGGAGGAGGAGCGAACAAGAATTGGATCAGGCCGGGGCCGCACAACTCCAGGATCAGAGAGAAAGAACAAATGGTAGAAGAGATGAAGAGACGGGGGATGAAAGGGCTGCGTGTCTCCAGAATGACAAAAACAGGCAGAAAAGGAGGAGAGAGAAGGAGACAAAGGAGCTGAGAAACGCACATCTCCAGGATCAGAGACAAAGAACCAATGGCAGAAGAGATGAAGAGAAGGGGGATGAAAGGGCTGCGCGTCTCCAGAATGACAAAAACAGGCACAGAACGAGGAGAGGGGAAGAGACAGAGGAGAAAAGGAAAGATCGACTTGAGAATATGCAGCAAAGAGTATGTAATTATTGCGAGAGCTACTGAAGACGACAATGCCTGCTTTCAACGACAATACCTCGACAGAGAAAGAGCAAGGCAAAATGCACGACTCGCACACCATAACATTTCTGCTGATGTTGGTATGATGACCAGGGTATGCCCTCACTGTTGTGCCTTCCTATTCACTGGAGCAACTGCAAATTTCTGCTATATGAAGAGAAAGGTCAGGATAGGCAATTTGCAACCTCTATCCAATGAACTCCTCAATTTATACAGCAATGATGAACCTATTGCAAACAAGTTCAGGAAGAACATCAGACAATACAATTGCCTCTTCCAAATGACATCCTTTGGTGCCAAAGAAGTCCTTCAAACGAACAATGGATGAAATCCTTCCATGATTATTCAAGGCCAAATCCATCATTACATCAGACATTTAATGCCAAACCCCAAACAGCAAACCCGATTCCTTCAAATTTACTTCATGGATCCTCTAGACAGCGTAGAATTGAAAATGGGAATACTACAAAATGAAGGAATTCAATGTGAGATTGCTGAATTATTGGAAAACCTACTACAACAACAAAACCCATACATTGCGTCCCTTTGAGTTGCAAAAGAACAAATTCGAGGCATGCCAGAGGCATCCATTTTCATTGATCCTAACCGGAGACCGACATTTGAACATGAGGGAAGTTTTAATGCACAAATTGCCAACAAAGTCGCTGTCATTATACCAAATCTGAAGCAAGATCACGGCATCCCACCATTTCAATGAGGAACTTGGATCCACCAAGGCTTTGCAATGGAGTGCGAATGATGGTGGAAGAACTGCACGACGATCTCATTGTAGCAAAGATAAACATTGGTGCGTTCAAAAATGCCAAGAATTACTCTCAGTTTATCAGATGGGAAAGATGTCCCTCTTCAGCTGAGCCAGTTCCTGATACAGTCATGCTTTGCTATGACTATACATAAGGCGCGAGGCCAAACCACGGAGAAGGTATTGATTTATCTGGAGAAACTGCTATTCCAGCACAGTCAGCTGTATGTGGCTTTAAGCTGGGGAAAAAGAAATGAAAACGTTAGAGTATTCTTGAAGGGTGGCAGATCAACCACAAATGTTGTCATCAAAAGTGTCCTTCATTAAACGAGGAGGAGCTATATTTGTCTTGCTACGCGTCTTTCTTCTTTAATAAACTGAGTTTTTCTTCTTTAATTTCCAAAGCAAAGCGATAGCAATAGCATTCAGGAAAATTTAATGTTCATTCTGATCACATCAGACTGCACTACCCTTCTCTCAAAGGGTGTTCCAATGGGTCACCCGGTTGTCTAGTAATCTTATACAGTAAACCTCTGTCAGATCTCCCCTCCAGAGAAAACAGCTCAAGCTTATCCAGCCTCTCATGATAGCACATGCCATCTAAACCAGGCAGCATCGTGATAACCTTCTCCAAAGCCTCAACATCCTTCCCATAGTAAGGCAATCAGAACTATATGCAATCCTCCAGATGGGCCTAACCAGTTTTATAAAGTCACAGTATAACATCTTGACTTTTGAACTCCATGCCTCAATTAATAAGCATTCTATTAGAGTGCTTAATCACTTTATCAACCTGCGTAGCTACTTCCTCCTTCTTGACCTCTAATTGCGCTAACATATTGAAAGACTCAAATATTTATCTATTTCCATCTTAAATATATCTAATTACCTGGCTTCCACCCTCTTCAGGACAAATAGTTCTAGAGATTTACTACCCTCTGAGAGAGAAAGTTCCTGTGCGCCTTGGTTTCAAATGAGTAGCCCCTTATTTTTGTAGTTATCTCCCCTTGTTTGTGACTCTCAGTCAAATAAATATATCTCAGCATCTATCCTGTCAAGCTCCCTCCCCAGAATCGTATTATGTTTCAATGACCACCACTGTTCATCGATTGATCCATCTCCTAGCCTATTTTCCCAATCCCCCTCAGACAATTCCACTTTCATTCCATTGTCATAGTCCTTATTTCAGTTGAAGGTAATTGTTTGGTCATGTGGTGTTCACATCGAAGTCCATCTAGAATTAACCATATTGTGGTCATTCTGTCTAAGGGGATCTTTTTAGGGGATCTTTAACCAAAAGATCTCTTACTAATGTTTCCTCATTACTCATGGCCAAATCTAAAGTTGTTTGTTTCATGACATACTGTTCGAAGAAGCAACTCATAACATTCTCCTTAAATTCTTCTTCAACAAAACCCTTGGGACAGGAGCTTGAAATCTGCAGAATGCTCCTCTTACTCCAGAGTCCAGGAAAGGGGCTGGATGGAGGAGGGAGTGCAGCAGAATGTGCAAACATGGCTGGGTGTGGAATCATAGGCCCAGGGTGTTTGAGAATGGGGCCTGCTGAATAGCTGGAGCTGGAGCTGGTGACTGGATATAGAGACAGAACTGGGAGCTGGGTCTTCATTCCTGTGTGATGACTGATGCTGGCCCATGTTAAAACAAACTGTGCAAGGGCAGCTTCCATTCCAACTTACCAAGTTCAGAGCTTTGAATGTCAGACTCTTGTGGAGAATCCCAACAAAGTCAGACCTGAATAGTCAAGAATCAAGGATCGACTTTAATTGTCATATATGTATATCAACTTTAATTGTCATATATGTATCCCCGATCACAGCCCAAGAATTTCAAGCATTTTGATATCAACATTGTCAGTCAGAGAGAGAAGATCAGGGTGTGGTCAGTTTAAAGAGCAGAGCAATGGGTACGTCTTCTTTGAGGGGAGAGCAAACTGGAAGAGGAACGCCACCTTCTTGCAGTGAATTCTGTCAAAGGGTGACCTAGTCCAGCATCTTAAGGACTCTCATTCTGCTCACTGGAACAATGGAACCAACATGTGATGTCCATCAGAGCACATACCCCCATCCTGGAAACTTCAGATGAAGCCAAGGAGGACTTCCTGGGTGGCGTCAATGTCAGTGCAGAAAAGGATGCAACCTTTTGACAAGATGTGATGAGCAGATCAAGCATAGAGAAGGCTAATTGCTTCAGAGTCTTCAGTTTGACAAAATGCTTGGAGCAGACTTGATCCCCACCGTACAGGACAGGCCAACCTCTTGCAGTTACCATCAGGCAAGTGATGGAAAAACCACTGGTTCAAGAACGGCTCAACCATTTGGTTCTTCAACCAACCATCAACACCCTAATCACCACAGTTTAGTAACATCACAACAACTCCGATCACTTTGCAATAAAATGTTCTAAATATATACTTTATTGGAAAAAATGTGTATAATTTGTGCTTAATTTTATGTTTCTCTTGTGAATGCTTCTTGCCTGATGCTGCGCCCGTGATTCTACTACAAGTAAGTCTTTCATTGCACCCCTGCATATAGTACACCTACTTACAGATATGACAATAAACTCAATTTTGATTTTGGCCTTGACTTTAATCATAATGAACGAGCTGCTTCAGCAGGTGGACAAACATAAGATGAATGGCAACAGCTCCACTCTGAGCAGCAGCACTCCTGAGTAAGGAACCTCAAAGATATTTGCATTACCCGCACCATTGTAGGTATTGAAGACTGCTAGATTGTCCACCACCTCATTCATTCTATCATCACCATTAAGAAACCCCAAAACACTTGCACTAAAAAGTGTTTTATTATAATGGACAAAATCCATGGTCCAGGGTAAAATAGCAGACAGGAAAATCATTTCAGGAAAATCACGCCTTTTTCAGAAGCTGCATCCTAGAAATGCTATAGGGCTATTAAAACAGAAGTTTTACATCATTTTAAAAGTTTATACTTTCAGACAGTAATCAAATCAACTTTTCTCATTACGCCCCCACCACCACCTGTTACCTCAGTCACTGCACTGTACTGTAAATACTCTAAAGCCACTTTTTATAATGCTGTTTACATCATAAATATATGCTGGTAATTTAAGTATTTATACACATTTTATTCCATATCCATACTTTAACCTTTAACTTTATTTTTTATATAATTATTTATCATTGCTAAATGCTGTCTTTTGTTGCATGTCGTGCCAACACACAGCAAATTCCCAATACTGCAATATGGTGAACAAAGCTGATCCTTCATGAGGTCCTTAAAGTTCCCACAAAAGCAGCTTCTCTTACACACGCTGTCAATTCCAATATTCAGCAGCTACAAGCTGTCTTCTAGGGTTTGGTTGCATAACTGATGACTGAACCCAAAACGGTCTCTAACATGAAGAATTGACTCTGTTCCTCATACCACATATTGATCCTGGCCTGCTAAATTGTCCAGCTATTTTTGTGTGACTTTAATTTTTCTGGTCAATGCATTATTCTACTTGTCTTTCCACTGACGCGACCTAATCTGCTGAAACATCACACACAAAATGCAGGAGGAACTCAGCAGGCCAAGCAGCATCTATGGAAAAAAGTACAGTCGAAGTTTCGGGCTGAAACCCTTCAGCAGGACTGAAGAAGAAAAGCTGAGGAGTAGATTTGAAAGGTGGGGGGAGGGGAGAGAGAAACTCCAGGCAATAGGTGAAACTTGGAGGGAGAGGGATGAAGCAAAGAGCTAGGAAGTTGGTGAAAGAGACAGAAGGCCACAGAAGAAAGAAGAAAGGGAAGGAGGAGCACCAGACGGGGGTGATAGGCGGGTAAGAAGATAACATGAGAGAGGGACAAGGGATGGGAAATGGTAAAGGGAGAGGGGACTGTTACACACCTCATGGGTATCTTGTGACTGTCCTATGACCATGATGTAATTGAGTATCTGATGAGCATGATGTAATGGTCTTGTGGAGATTACATGATGTAATTTTCCCGCCAATGTGAGGTCACGTGATGGCATGTTCTCACCAGGTATATAAAGGGAGACCCCTGGTGTGACGCAGTTAATTTTTCCAGTTGAGTTTTAAGTTTAGTTCGTTATTTAATTCGTCAGATACTCCGTTATGCTGAGTATTCGTCTTATGATGCAGTTTCGTTTTAAAGTGGAGTTCTACTTTCTATTGTAAGTAGTGTTGGAGAGTGAAGACCTTACTAAAGTACAGGAACTCGCAGAGTCGAGTAAAGCTGACGTCGTTCGGTGGTATTGGAGAGGATCGATCTTTATTGAATCTTCGTTCACGAAATAGTGACCTGCATCTGAGATATCCTCTGCTAAAGCAGGAAGGATTGTACAGTGTCTATTCTGCAGAGGAAAAGGTCAGTTCCTTTAAACCGTTTTATTTTCATCGTCGTGAATCCTGCGGACAAGGCAGGTTCCGGCTGGGATCAGCAGTAACATCACATCTTCAAGGAATTCTTTACTTCAGGAAAGTCTCTCCTAATTGACTGTATAAATCTCTTGGGCTTTCGAATTTACCATTCTAAGAACTGTGTTCAAATTTACCACTTTAAGAACTGTTTTTGCATTTACTCTTTTAAGAACTGTTCCAGAGTTGCCATATAGCAGTTAACTTCTGGTTAAGTTAGTCGTTTGGATATTTTTTTCGCTATTGTTGATCAGAGTTTAATAAATGTTTGGATGTTTTTATAAAACCTGACTCAATTGATATATTCATTGTTGCCGGTCACGTGACAGGAGGCATTACTGGAAGTTTGAGAAACTTGATCTGCTGAGTATCTCCAATATTTTCTGTTTTATTTCAGGTTTTCAGTGTCTGCAGAATTTTGATTTTGAATTTGAACCGAGCACGTTGTCTTGGGTAGATTTACCATCCTCTTAGTCAGACTTTATTCCCAAAGCAGCGTAAATAAAATAAAATAAAATAAAAAAAGTTTCCTGGTCATTTTGTCAAATACATCTAATTCCCATTTATCTGATTGTTCAATGAGGGAACTTATTCTGTAGAAATTAACATGACAACGGTGACTGTATTTCAAATTTATGTCATTACCTATGAAGCATTTTACAATATCTAGGCAGGTGCCATTAAGTCACATACTCTTCCTATTGAGTGGTGGGGTGAAGATACATCTCTACCAAAGAAGGTGTAAGGCACTCTTTCCCTCCGCTAGCCTGCAGGTCACCCTTGGGCAGGGTGTAGCACCTGCTTAGCCCCCGATCAGGGTCATGTGAAACCATGGGAGCAGGTGGTGGATGGTTATATGAGCAGTTGGAGCATATCACAAGTCCTGGTTATGTGACTATTGACACCAGGCAGACAATCTGATGAGTATTGATAATGGCTGGGGTCACCCGTCTTGTAAAGACACTGCCCAGAAAAAGGCCATGACAAACCACTTCTGTAGAAAAATTTGCCAAGCACTTTCATGGTCACCATGATCGCCTTTTTCATATGGTACAACATATAATGATGATGACAGCTCTTCCCATGTTATTTAATAAGTAGATGTGAATCTGAAAAAGAGAAAAATTATCACTGAACATGGGTCACCAGTATCTGGTTAACAGAAGTATTCTAGATAGCAAGAACCCACATAAACTAACAATAATTGTACAACTGTGAAAATGATATATCAGATGACAAATTCACGAAATCTTCTCAAATCTTAAACCCGTCCTTCTCTGTGCCAGGTAGGTTGAAAAATTGTATCATACTGCACAGTTGTTTTAATGCACATGTATTAAGATTACTAAGATATAGGAAAATCATTTCCTAATGGTGAGTTTCTATGATTTCCTTCCTGGATCTAACACACATGGGTGGCACAGTGGCGTGGTGGTCAGCGCGATCGGTTTACAGTGCCAGTGATCACCGGTCGGGGTCCAATTCTACCGCGCTCTGTAAGGAGCTTGTACGTTCTCCCTGTGACCGTGTGGGCCACTTTCAGCTGCTCCAGTTGCCCCCCCTCACCCCCACATTCTAAAAATGTACAGCTCGGGTTAGGGTTAATTAGTTGTGGGCATGTTACTTTGGCAACAGAGGCGTGGCGACACTTGTGGGCTGCTCCCAGAGCAATCCTTGTTGACTTGATTTCACTGTACGTTTCAGTATATTGGTGTACATGTTGCCTGCTATGTGAAAGGCGTGAAGAGTTAACTGGTTAAGACATGGCACAAACACTTCTTTCACCTTGTTTAAATTTACCACACTGTATGATGAGCACGACATGATTAAACAGGCCTAATTGTATGGTTTACTGCATAATCCGTCCAACTACCTGGAAATCCATCCGCTGATGCTGACTTAACTCTGGGATGGTCAAGGTGTGGGTTTATGGGCACCGCCCATGTTTTAATAAAGAGCACAATGTACACATTCTGGCAGTTTAACTCCATGTTCTCCTGTGAGTTATGGAGCTAAATATTAATGAATAGATAATCTAAGTTAGCATGCTGTGGACTATTAGCACAATGCCCATGGTAACTTCAGAAGTAGGCATGACGAACACCGTATAGGCCTGCTCTGCATGAGTAGTTACACTGTCTTCAAACACAGTTTTATTACTCTTTCTCTTCTCTGTCTAGTATAAATTTATTCATAATTTATATTCTATATGTTGTCTGTAGCTATTGAGGTGCTGCTGCAGGCAAGTTTTTCATTGTACCTGCATCTCATCATACCTGTGCAGATGACCATAAACTCGACCTGACTTGAGAGGCACAAGGAACTGCAGATGCTGGAATCTGGAGCAATGAGCAATATGCTAGAGGAACTCCCAGCAGCATTGGTCAGGAAAGAAGTAGTCAACATTTCATAACGAAACCCTGAATCAGGGCTGAGCATGGAGAAGTGAGGTAGCCAGCATAGAGAGGAGCAGAGGAACGGCAAGAAAGGATTCTGAGATGGTTGGTGGACTGAGGAGAGGTATACGATAGGCAGGTAGGGGAACGGGAGGTGAGCAATGGTGGAGTTGGAAGACTGTGGCAGGTGATTGATAGATTGAGGCAGACAAAGAGACAGGCTGCACAGAGGTGGGAATGTGGACAAAAATAAGAGATCTGGAGGATTACAGTAGAGGTTTAGGGGGTAAAAAGGAGACTGAGAGGGGGTAAAAAATAGAAGAGGGGGAGTTACCCAAGTTCTGAAAACTGAATAGTCATGCCATTGGGTTGTGAGTATACATTGACATTTCTCCTGTTGGCATTGGACTTCATCCTGCTGGTAAAGAAGGTTGAGGATGGACAGGTCAGTGTGGGAATGGGAAAAAGAGTTAAAATTGTCTGCAACTAGGAGCTCAGGATTGCCACTGTAGACTGAGCGCAGATGTTCTGAGGAAGTCTCCGAGTCTGTGCTTGGTCGAGGCTGCAGTGGGAACTCTGAATGCAGTAGACAAGTTTGGAGGGGATAGACTCTTGTGCCAGGGACCCTGCTGTAGGGTCTACGCGCCCCCACAGGCAGGCTGCACAGCAAACCTGGCAATTGTGCTCGTGAATATGCATGTGTCAGCTGATTATTATTTCATTATGGCTGTATTTAACCCTTCTTTTCATTGTAGATTTCAGCAAAGCACAGCAACATTTCGCTGTCTGCTTGCATTCGGCCTTGCCTGAGAAAGTGAACCATAGAGTTGACTGACACTGGAGACGAGCGGTTTTCATTTTATATTTAAATATTCGTTTTAGCTGCGGAGTTGCCATCTAGTTTTCCATTTCAGAGTTTTAGTTAGTGGTTTTGTGTGGCCTAGCATTTATTGTTTTCTTTTTCCTTAAAATCCTGTTCTCATTAAAGTCTGTGAACTATCAATCCAATTCAGAGTCTTTATCTCCACACTTGGGCCATATTTGAATACTTTGACAGAAAGTCTCGACCACACAAAGATGGACCCAGCAGAGAGAGAACAGCTGACACTGGCTTTGAGGATCACTGGTCTGGCAGGGGATAAGCTACAGCTGATGGAATCTGTTCTGAGGGAAGTTACGGAAGCAATGAGGCAGATAATTTTGTGCCAACAAGCCCAGCCTTACCTGGAGGAACAGGTATCATCCCCCTCTGCAACTGTTCAGCAGCTCACCCTGGACAATCGGAGTCAGCTGTCTGCGACCTCCGCTCTCACTACCACCGCCCACAAACGCACAGCAGACGTCCAGTGTCCACTGCCAGCCATTAGCATTCTCGCCAATGCAATCCAGCAGCCTCTGGCTGCATCAATCCCACTCCCAGCATCTCGCAGGTCCTCATTTTCTGCTGCTCTGAAAACCTCTGCCACTACTGCTCCCACTCCTGCGCCTGGACCAGAACTGACTTCCACATTGGGACCACCACAGGCTCACGCATCTGTACACGAACTGAGTATTCCACCTCCAGGCAGGTAGTCTGGTGATCCTGATAGCTGCAGAAATTCTATTACCCAATGCGAGCTGACATTCCAAGCCCAGCCTCGTCATTTTGGTGATGTTGCGCGAAAATTGGCATACATGGTCAATTTCCTAGATGGACCTCCACTCAGCCCGTTCAATTATCCAGCAATTTCCCTACAGCTGAAGTGAGGCTCACCGGTCTATAGTTCCCTGGATTTTTCATTGATCCCTTCTTATATAGGTACCACATTAGCCACTTGCCAGTCCTCCAGGACCACAACCGTGCCTAGAGAGGATACAAAATTACTGGTCAATGGTCCAGCAATCTCGACTCTTGCCTCCTTCAATAATCTGTGGTAAATCCCATCAGGCCCTGGCGACTTATCCATCTTACTCATTAGAACTCAACACAGTACTCAACACTCCCTCTTCTTCGACCTCTAAACACCCTAACATATTCATACACTCTGCACTGATCTCCTGGTCCTCCACGCCCTATTTCTTGGTAAATACCGAAGCAAAGTGCCCATCATGTACCTCACTCATATTCTCCACATCCAAGCAAATGTTTCCCTCTATATCCTTGACTATCCCACCCTCTCCCTAGTTAGTCTCTTGCTCCTGATATATGTATGGAATGTCTTGGGATTCACTTCAATCCCACCTGCCAATGAGTTTTTGTGGCCCCTCCAGGCTTTCTGACAGCAATTCCCTTCTTTAGTTCTTTACTGGCTTCTTTATACTCCTCATGTACTTCGTTTGATCCAACTTCTGAAGCCTTATCTACTTTTCCTTTTTTATTCTTGACTAAATTCATCACCTCTCTGGACACCCAAGGTTCTCTTATCTTTGTATCCCTGTCCTTCCTTCTAACAGGAACATACCTTTCCTGTGCTCTGTGCAATTGATCTGTAAACACCCTTCACATGTCTGATGTGGACTTGCCAGAAAAAAAATGTTCCCATTTAACTCTTCTTAGCTCCTGCCTAATGTCATCATATTTTTCCCTACTCCAATTTAAAACTCTTCCACAAGGACCACACCTATCCTTATCTATAACTATCCTGAAAGTTAAGGAGTTGTGATCACTGTTCCCCAACTGCTCACCCACTGATAGACCAGTCACCTGGCCAGGCTCATTATCCAACACCAGGTCAGTACACCCCTTCCTCTCTTTGGGCACTCCTGGTTGCATTTAACAAATTCTGCCCCATCTAAACCCCTTGCATTAAGAAGATCCCAGTATCCCAGTTTATACTAGGGAAGTTGAATTCCCCCATGACAACAATATTATTATATTTCCACATTTCCTTAGCTGTTTACATATCTGTTCCTCAATGTCCTACTGGCCATTGCGGGGGAGGGTTCTGTAGGTCTGTAGAATACAATCGCAGTGTGTTTTCACCCTTCCTAGCTTGAGTTCTACCCAAATGGATTCAGTGTCTGAACCCTGCACGATGTCTCCCCCGAGTGCAGCTGTTATATTGTCCCTGATCAGTAGTGCAACCAAGTCTCTGTAATGGCCACAACATCATAGTTTCATGTTAGTGTTGTTCAGTCATTTAGTCGAGTCCGACTCTTAGTGACCTCATGAACCATAGGGTCCATTGGGATTTCATGGCAAGATACGGAATTAGATTGCCAGGCCCTTTCTTCCGCACAGATACTGCTGCTACCCAGGTTGGGACTCGGCTGGGTTTGAACTCAGGGCCAGTGCTGATGCCACCAAACCACCGGCTGGCCCATAGTTGCATGTACTGATCCTTAATACCCCTAGCATTAAAATACACACACACTTCAAACTAACCCATCTATCATATCTGTTATTTCACTTTTCCCCTGTTATTTACCTTCCTGTCCAATCCTTCACTTACTGACCCAGTGCTTCTGTTCCCAGCCCCCTGCAAAACAAGCTTAAACATCCTGGCCAGGCTATTGGTTCCCCTCCAGTTCAGGTGCAACCCATCCCTTTTGTACACAACACCCCTTCCCCAGAAAAGCTTCCAATAATCCAAGGATTTGAATCTCTGCCCTCTGCACCATCTCCTCAGCCACTCATTCATCTGCGCTATCACCCCATTCCTGCCTGCACTAGCCCATGACGCTGGGAGTAATCTGGAGAATACTACCTTGGAGGTCCTTCTCTTCAGTCTCTTTCCTAACTCCCTATATTCACTGCATGGGACTTCTCTCTCTTTTCTACCCATGTCATTGGTGGCAACATGCACCATGACTTCTGGCTGTTCACACTCCCCCTTTGCAGTATCCTGCAGTCGCTCCAATACATCCTGGACCTAGAACATGGGAGACTTCACACCAACCTGGTGTCTCTTTTGCAGCCACAGAATTTCTAGACACTAGACACGAGAATACTACAGCACAATATAGGCCATTCATTTATATTCCTCAAATAAAGTACTAAACCCACACTACCCCATAACCCTCTATTTTTCTTTCATCCATGTGCCTGTCCAAGAGGCTCTTAAATACCCCTAATGTTTTACCCTCCACCCCATCCCTGGCAAGTCATTCCAGGCACCCACAACCCTCTGTGTAAAAAACTTACACCTGATGTCTCCCCTAAACTTCCCTCCCTTAACTTTGTACATATGCCCTCTGGTGTTTGCTACTCATGCCCTGGGAAACAGGTACTGGCCATCCACCCTGTCTATGCCTCTCATAACCTTGTAGACCTCTGTCAAGTCCCCTCTCATCCTTCTACACTCCAAAGAGAAAAGTTCCAGCTCTGCTAACCTTGCCTCATAAGACTGGTTTTCCAATCTAGGCAACATCCTGGTAAATCTCCTCTGCACCCTCTCCATAGTTTCCACATCCTTCCTAAAATGAGGTGACCAGAACTGAACACAATACTCTAAGTGTGGTCTCACCAGAGATTTGTAGAGTTGCAACATGACCTCTCTACTCTTGAACTCAATCCCCCTATTAATGAAGTCTAGCCTCCCATAGGCCTTCTTAACTATCCTATCAACCTGTGCAGCGACCTTGAGGGATGTATGGATTTGAACCCCAAGGTCCCTCTGTTCATCCACACTCTTAAGTAACCGACCATTAACCTTGTACTCAGCCTTCTGGCTTGTCCTTCCAAACTGCATCACTTCACACTTATCCAGATTGAACTCCATCTGCAACTTTTCTGCCCAACTCTGCATCCTGTCTATATCCTCTTGTAACCTTCGACAACCTACAACTCCATCCACAACTCCTCCAATTTTTGTGTCATCTGCAAACTTACTCACCCATCCTTCCGCCTCTTCATCCAGGTCATTTATAAAATTCACAAAGAGCAGGAGTCCCAGGACAGATCCTTGTGGCACTCCACTAGTCACCGACCTCCAGAGAGAATACTTTCCTCCACTACTACCCTCTGCTTTCTTCCTGTAAGCCAATTTTTTATCCAAACAGCCAAGGTTCCACTGATCCCATGCCTCATGACTTGCTGGATGAATCTCTCGTGGGAGACCTTGTCAAATGCCTTGCTAAAATCCATGTAGACCATATCTACCACCCTACCCACATCAATTTCTTTTGTTACCTCTTCAAAAAACTCAATTAGGCTCGTGAGGCACAACCTTCCCTTCACAAAGCCATGTTGACTATCCTTGAGTAGACTGTACTTCTCCAAATGCTCGTAGATCCTATCCTTAAGAATCCTTTCCAATAGTTTGCAGACCACTGACGTAAGACTTAGTGGTCTATAGTTCCCAGGATTCTCCCTATTACCTTTTTTAAACAAGGGAACTACATTTGCCATTCTCCAATCCTCCGGCACCTCCCCTGCAGCCAAAGAGGATTCAAAGGTCATAGCTACTGCTCCAGCGATCTCTTCTTGTGCTTCCCACAGCAGCCTGGGGTATATCATGTACCCTGGGGACTTATCAATCTTGATGTTTTTAAGAAGATCCAACACTTCTTCTTCCTTAATCTCCACATTGTCCAGCACACAGGCCTGTTCAATTTTGACCTCACCCTGATCAAGATCCTTTTCACTTGTGAATACTGAAGCAAAGTATTCATTTAGGACCTCCCCAACCTCCTCCACCACCAGGCACATTGCCTTCTTTGTCCTTTAGAGGCCTCACCTTCATTCTTGTCATCCTTCTGTTCTTCACATACGCATAGAACACCTTGGGGTTCTCGTTAATCCTACATGCTAAGGCCTTCTCATGTCCCCTTTGAGCTCTCCTAAGTCCTTTCTTAAGCTCCTTCCCGGCTACCCTATGTTTCTCAAGAGCCCCTCCTGCTTCTTGCTTCTTATATCGAACATATGCTTCCTTCTTCCTCTTGACCAGTTGCCTCACATGTTTCGTCAGCAACGGTTCCCTTTTCCTACCATTTTTTCCTTGTCTCAGTGGGACAAACATCCTGAACCCAGCACAAGTGGTCCCTAAACTTCCTCCACATTACTTCTGTGCTTTCACCCTTGAACATCTGTTTCCAATTTACTCTTGCCAGTTCCTGCCTCATCCCTTCATAGTTAGCACTTTTCACTGTCTGTTTTTATCTTTTTCCATAGCTATGCTGAAGCTAAGGCAGTTGTGGTCACTCTCACCAAAATGCTCCCCCACCAAGAAGTCTGCCACTTGACCAGGTTCATTACCCGGATCTAGATCCAGTATGGCCTCTCCTCTTGTCGGCCGGTCCATATACCATGTCAGGAATCCTTCTTGAACACACCTGACAAATTCAGCCCCATCTGTCCCCCTTGCAGTCAGGAGGTGCCAGTCAATATGAGCGAAGTTGAAATCGCCCATAACTACAACCCTCTATTTCCTGCACCATTCTAAAATCTGCCTGCTTATCTGCTCCTCGGTGTCCCGAGGGCTATTTGGGGGTCTATAGACTACTCCCAGCGCAGTGATTAATCCCTTCCTCCCTTCCTATTTCTGACTTTCACCCACACCTACTCAGTGGACACTCCCTCTGCAGCGTCCTCCCTCTCTATAGCCGTGATAATATCCCTGACCAGTAATGCTACTCCCCACCCCCACCATCTTTTCTACCTCCCATCCTATTCCTTTTAAAACACCTAAACCCTCCAGTCAAGTTTCAATAACGGCCACAACATCGTAGTTCCAGGTATTGATCCATGCCCTAAGTTCATCCTCTTTATTCTTAATACTCCTAACATTGAAATAGACACATTTCAACCCCTCTAACTGGCTACATTTATGTTTTGTCCCCTGCCTGTCCTTCCTCACCAGCTCAGAACACATAGCATCACGCCCTTGTGCTTCTACCCTAATCTCTGCACTCACATTCTGATTCCCACCCCCCTGCCAAACTAGATTAAATCCTCCCCAACAGCTCTCGCAAACCTGCCCGCCAGGATATTGGCCCCTTTCCAGTTCAGGTGCAGCCCGTCCTTTTTGTACAGGTCAGACCTTCCCCAGAAGAGATCCCAATGATCCAGAAATCTGAACCCCTGCCCCCTGTACCAACTCTTCACCCACACATTCATCTGCCATAACTTCCTGTTCTTACCCTTTATGTCTCGTGGCACAGGCAGCAATCCCGAGATTATCACCCTTGAGGTCCTGCTTTTTAACTTCTTTCCTAACTCCCTATATTCCTTCTTCAGGACCTCATCCCTACTCCTATCTATGTCGTTGGTCCCCACGTGGACCACGACATCTGGCTGCTCACCCTCTCTCCTGAGAATACCGAGAGCTCGATCTTGTCTATCCCCCTAACTACTGAGACCCTTATCACTACCGCACTGGCTGACTTTACCCTTCCCTGCTGAGCCTCAGAGCTGGCCACAGTGCTACCAGTCTGGCAGCCACTGCTGTGCCCTGATGTGTCATCCCTACAGCAGTTTCCAATACTTGTTGCTGAGGGAAATGCCACAGGGGAACCCTGCACTGATTGCTTAATCCCCTTACCTCTCCTGGTGGTCTGGTCACCCATCTACTGTCTGAAGCCTGTACTCAGGGTGTGAGCACCTCTTCAAAAGTAAGAATCTATAATGTCTTCAGCAACCACCACCCTCCCACGCCAAGAGTATATCCAACTCCTTGGCACGGTCAGTCGTGAGCTGAATTTGGATGCAGTCATCATGGAAACTGTCAGGTATCCAGATTTCCAGTATCTGACAGGAGGAATATTCCATCTTGCCTACTTTGTCCTAAAAAAAAGCTTACCTCTTCTTATCTATGCCTCCACCTGTTCTCACTGACACCTTTTAAACCAAAGCCCTCCCACTCTATCAATGGCACATTCCAACCATGGCCACTCCACTTGACCCTAAGTTCCTTTAATTTGCCGCTGTGCTTGGGCTTTTGGCACTGACACACCACACCTGTTAGCAAAACCAGCCTTGAAATGACTAATTGGTGGAGAATTGTGAATAGACAGGAAACAAAAAGTAGGGATTAAATTTCTCATATTCAGAAGTTGTTTATAATATGCAATGTTGTTCTGAAACTGCTAGCTTATTTCACAAACCCATCTGACTCATAGATATCCCTTAACAATGTGCCTTAGCTCATTTGTGTATCTAGATTAGTTGGCTCTTCCTTGTCTTTAAAAATTCTATTAGACATTTAAAGGCTAGTTTTGCTAGCAACACTAGCACTAAAATAGTCCAAATTTACTGCATAAATTGAATCAGGAAGATATATGAGAGAAGATCAAACATCTTTATGGAGACAAATCAGGGTTTTTTTTTTTGCTTATTCTGGAACCAGATTTCTACATCCTAATATTCATAAAAGATATGTCAGAAGAGCAGTTTTGTGACACTAAGAAGATCTTTGCTTATTAAAGCTGTTTGTTCCAAGGTAGCCTGCAGAGAACTTCCTGTTATAGAATCCAATCTTTCCATGATTCAGGTAATATGTTCTGATTGCTTCCATATGATTTTCTGAATTTAGTGTATACAACATCAGAAAGTGTCTCTACCTTGCCATTGCAAGCAGATCTTCCCAGCATCCCGGATTAACATAACTCCAAAAGTAACAACATTCCAAAACACTGCAAATATTATCTTGTGGCAAGGAAAGTGCACGTTGCAACAGTTATGCTGTAGGTACTCATAACTGTTGCAACAGAATGTAGACACCCTTGAAAATTAAATCTGACAAGAATAAGAAAGCACATTTGCTTCTCGTTTTGTCTTGTTTTGCTGCTTGCTTCTCTGTCTTTCAAGAGGGTGAAACCTCGCAAGGCAACGGGCCCCAGTGGATTACCTGGTAGGGCTCTGAAAATCTGTGCCAACCAACAGACAAGTGTGATCAAAGACCTTTTCAATCTCTCATTGCTACAGTCTGAACCTCCCACATTCTTCAAAAGAGCAACAATTATACCAGTGCCCATGATAATCACTAGCCTCAAAAAGACAGCATCCATTATAAAAGCCCCCCATCATTAAGGACAGACCCTCTTCTCATTGCTACCATCAGGGAGGAGGTACAGGAGCCTGAAAGCACACACTCAACAATTCAGCAACAACTTCTTCCCCTTTGCCATACAGTCTCTGTATGAACATTGAACCCATGAGCACTACTTAATTTTTATATTTGCACTATTTATTTAATTTAACTATTTAATACATATGTAGTTGTTCCTCTCCACGTCTTGTGGTGCATTGTGAAGGAACCTTGCCAGTTCTTTAGCAGTTTACTGTGTTTTTTGAGGTCAAGTGCTAGCTTGATGCTCAACCCAGCAAGAAAGCACACAAGGAGCTTGCCGGATTCGAACCCAGGACCACTCGGTGTGGATGCCACTACACCACCACACCAAGGTGATATTAAACCTGATTCTGATTTCTGCTTCCATTCTGTCTCGGTTTTTGCTAAAAGGATAAATTGTGCCTGATGCCTTATATTTGTGGACATGTTATGCTCCTTTGTCCGTGCAGTGTATTGATAGTAGTGAGGTTGTGCAACATGGCTATTGGTCACACCTTAAACAAAGAACAGATAATGAAAGAGAACAAAAAATAAAGATAAACTGAGCCAGGCAGAAATAACCAGTACTGACACAATCTGAAAGAAAGCAAGGATTACCTAAAGATGGAAAATTCACTATTAGGTCCAAAATGTGCCAAAGAGAAGATTAGACACTTTTTCTCCAACCTGTGTTGAGCCTCACTGCAACAGTACAGGAGGATACGGACCAATAAATCAAATGGGAGTGAGATGGTGAATTAAAGTGGTGGCAATGGGAACTTCAAAGTCACTCATGTGAATAGTTCAGGTGCACTACAAAAGCAGTCACTCCGTCAGGTTTGACTTCTCCAGTGCTGAGGAGATGATACTATGAAAACAAAACACTGTACATTAGATTGGAAGAGGGGCAAGTGAACCATTTCTTTGCCTGAAAAGGCTATCTGAGTCATTGGATATTAAGATGGGAGGAGGTGAAAGGACAGGACTTGCATCTTTTAAGATTGTGTGATAAAGTGCCGTAACACAAGGAGTTGCAGGTAAGACAAAACAGTGAACCAGTGTGACACAAAGTTAGCGATCGCTTTGAAATGCTGTAAAGGGAAGAGAAGGGAATACGTGTCCCTTATTGAAATCTTGTTGAAGGTGGCAGAAACTGCAAATGTTTCCAGCATCTGCAAAATGTTTTTTAAATTTTCACTAACCATACCCTGCACTTGATTTTAATCTATAATCCATTATCACTGGCGAAGGAATACTGTGAGTTATTGAGAAGCTAGTTATAGATAAGTTTGCTAAAAAAAAACAGCAAAACGCCCTTAACGATGCTTGGGTTCAGAAGTGGGTCTGGACTGTTTAATCATGGAAAGGGCTGGCAGTTCTCAAGCAATTTCACTGCAATGTCTTCCACTTCAGAAACTGTTCAACATATACACAATTAGCAGGCTTGGAGGTACAGTACATACTAGCAAGTAAATCGATGTAGTTACTTGGAAAATTTCCTGCATAGGATATTCGAGAGAATTCAGTAAAACGTCGACAAAACATTGGTTTATTTGTTTTTTCTCAATCACAATCACTATTGTCAAATTTATGTGTCAACAGTCAATAAAAAAACACAAACAGTGTCAATCTTGGAAATAAGGCAGGCTAAGTGATGGACAGCTTACTCTCTGAAGTAAGATGAACCACATAGCCTCAGCAAGGGAATCGACCAGCCCAGCAGCTTAACTTAAAACGGAGAGTGGAAAGAAACTCCTCAACTCAAACATGGACTTCCAACACAGTGGTAAGGCCAACAGTGAAAATAAGAAGTAGAGACTGCAAGGGCTATTCAGATATTACCCATATTTTTTGATTGTCTCACTATCCAAAAATCTATCATAGAGTCATAAAGTTATACAGCATTGAAAATCAATCTCTGTCTTGAACAGACACAGTGTCTGAACCTCTAAGACCCTCTTGGGTAAAGAATTTCAAAACTCACTAACCTCTAAGTGAAAATGTTGTTTCTTATATCAGTCCTGAACCTGTCCCAGCTGGATAACATGACAATAAATAGAAGCCTAAGGAACATGAGCCATTTCCCGTGCTATGGAGACACTTCTCAGCAAGGGCTGACATTGATGATGTAATTCATCATTATCTTTAGTACGTTGGCACTGGTAGTAAGAGTAGAAGTTGGTCTGTTAGTCTCATGAGACCATGGATTTGCATCTTGGAAGGTTTCCAGGGCGCAGGCCTGGGCAAGGTTGTATGGAAGGTCGGCAGTTGCCCATGCTGCAAATCTCCCCTCTCCACACCACCAATGTTAGTCCAAGGGAAGGGCACTAGGGCCGATACAGCTTGGCACTGGTGTCTTCACAGAGTGTGGACACAACACGCTGTCTCAGCTGAAGCTCAAACTAGCGACCTTCTGATCACTAGACCAACACCTTAACGACTTGGCCACGCGCCAGCACAGCTCATAGCCTTTGTATAAAAAGGGCTATAATGACAGGCCAAGGTATTAGAGTACAAGTATAAACTGTTGAGCCTAACATCATGGAAAGAAGGATTTTGGTGGGGATTCTGAGAGACAGGATCTACAGCATTTGGAAATGTAAAGACTGATTAGGAATAGTCAGCGTTGCTTTATGAAGGGGAAATCAGTCTCACAAATTTGATTGAGTTTTTAGAGGACGTAATTAAGAGGATTGAGGAGGTAGGCGGGAAAACATTGTCTGCAAGGACTTTAACAAGTCTTTAACAAGGACTTGCTTGGTAAGTCTGATCCTGAAGGTTAGAACACCACACTATCCTTCATGTACAGCTAGCTAAATTGCTGAAAATATTGGCTTGGAGATTAGGAGGCAGAGAGTGTTTTTCATACTGGAGGCAGGGATCAGTGCTCAGTCCCCTGTTGTTGGTATTAATCGTGTGGATGGAAATACAGGTGGCATTAATAGTAGGCTTGCAGATGGAACTCAGAAGGTATTCTAAGGCTACAAAAGGATGTAGATGAACTGGGAAAATGGGCAAAGGAACTGCAAATGGGATTTAACTCAGCTAAGTGCAAAGTGATGCAGTTTGGGGAGTTAAACCAGAGAAGGACATATGTAGTGAATGGTAGAGCCCCGGGGAGCATTGTGGAGCTGATATTGTTAGAGTACCTTGACACAGGTGAAGAAGGCATATGGCATGCTTGCCTTCATTAAATGGGGCATTAAGTACAAAAGTTGAGATTATCAAGACATTGGTGAGACTACTCCTGATGTATTGACCATAACAGGCCATTTACCAAGACATAGGAGCAGAACTAGGCTATTTTTCCCTTCAAGTCTGCTCCACCATTCAATCACGGCTGATTTATTTTCACGGTCTATTGAGGTAGATTGTGAGCTCAAGTGTTCATCTTACACTTGAGGAATCGTTCAATAATCTTATAACAGCAGGGTAGATGTTGTCTTAGAGCCTAGTGGTATGTACTTTCAGGCCTTTGCATCTTCTACCTGATGGGGACTTTGATTATGCTATTCTAATTGCTATTGTATAGGAAGGATGTGATTAAGCTGGACAGGATGCAAATAAAGATCACAACGATGTTGGCGTAACTTGTGGGCTTGAGTTATAAGAAGAGAATAAGAAGAGGACAAGCTTGCTCGCAGTTAGTCTTTACAATGCCTCCTGAGCCGGTGATGTGCCTCTCATATGAGATGTGGCAGTCTTGGGGGAACGCCCCTCTCCCGCAGAGTCACACCTGCCAGAAGTGCATACGGCTGGGTGATCTGGAAGACCATGTAAGGAATCTGGAGCAGCAGCTGGATGACCTTCGACTCATAAGGAAGAATGAGGCAGTCATAGATGAGAGCTACAGGGAGGTAGTCACACCTAGGCTGTCGGAAGCAGGTCGTTCGGTGACAGTCAGAGGGGGGAAAGTGAAGGTGAGCAGACAGGTAGTGCAGAGCACCCCTGTAGCCATTCCCCTGAATAATAAGTTTACCGTCCTGGATACTGTTGGAGGGGATGACCAACCAGGTGTGAGCCACGGTGACAGGACCTCCAGTACTGAGTCTGACCCGGTGGTGCAGAAGGGTGGGATGGAGAAGAGGAGAGCTGTTGTCATTGGAGACTCTATAGTCAGGGGAGCAGACAGGAGATTTTGTGGACGTGAGAAGGACACCCACATGGTTTGTTGCCTCCCGGGTGCCAGGGTCTGGGATATCTCTGACCAGGTGAACGACATCCTGGTATGAGAGGGAAAGCAGCCAGAAGTTGTGATACATGTTGGTACCAACAACATAGGCAGGAAGAGGGATGAGGTCCTGAAGTGTGAGTTTCCGGACCTAGGCAGAAGGCTGAAGAACAGGACCTCAAGGGTGGCATTCTCAAGATTGCTGCCAGTGTTACGTGACAGTGATGGTAAGAATTGGAGGAGATGGCAGTTGAATGCATGGCTGAGGAGTTGGTGCAGGGAGCAGGGTTTTAGATTTTTAGATCATTGGGATCTCTTCTGGGGAAGGTGGGACCTGTACAGATTGGATGGGTTGCACCTGAACTCGAGGGGGAGCAATATCCTTGCAGGTCGGTTTACTAGCATGGTTCGGGAGGGTTTAACCTAATTTGCAAGGGTGACGGGACCCGGAGTGATAGAGCAGTGAAAGAAGTGCATGGAGTAAAGCCAGATCTAACATACAGAGAGGCTTTGAGGAAAGAGAAGCAGAATAAATGGTGTAAAGACAGTAAGGTAGAAGGGCTGAAGTGTGTGTACCTCAATGCAAAAAGCATCAGGAACAAAGGTGATGAACTGAGAGCTTGGATACATACATGGAATTATGATGTAGTGGCCATTACAGAGACTTGGCTGGCACCAGGGCAGGAATGGATTCTCATATTCCTGGATTTCAGTGCTTTAAAAGGGATAGAGAGGGCGGAAAAAGGGGAGGAGGGGTGGCATTACTGTTCAGGGATACTATTACAGCTACAGAAAGGGTGGGTAATGTAGCAGGATCCTCTTTTGAGTCAAAATGGGTGGAAGTCAGGAACAGGAAGGGAGCAGTTACTCTATTGGGGGTATTCTATAGGCCCCCGGTAGCAGCAGAGATACAGAGGAGCAGATTGGGAGGCAGATTTTGAAAAGGTGCAAAAATAACAGGGTTGTTATCATGGGTGACTTTAACTTCCCTAATATTGATTGGCACCTGATTAGTTCCAAGGGTTTAGATGGGGCAGAGTTTGTTAAGTGTGTCCAGGATGGATTCCTGTCACAGTATGTGGACAGGCTGACTAGAGGAATGCCATACTAGATCTAGTACTAGGTAATGAAGCGGGTCAGGTCTCAGATCTCTCACTGGGTGAGCATCTGGGGGACAGTGGCCACCGCTCCCTGGCCTTTAGCATTATCATGGAGAAGGATAGCATCAGAGAGGACAGGCAAATGTTTAATTGGGGAAGGGCAAATTATGAGGCTATAACACTAGAACTTGCGGGTGTGAATTGGGTTGATGTTTTTGCAGGGAAATGTACTATGGACATGTGGTCAATGTTTAGAGATCTCTTGCAGGATGTTAGGGATAAATTTGTCCCGGTGAGGAAGATAAAGAATGGTAGGGTGAAGGAACCATGGGTGACAAGTGAGGGGGAAAATCTAGTCAGGTGGAAGAAGGCAGCATACATGCGGTTTAGGAAGCAAGGATCAAATGGGTCTATTGAGGAATATAGGGAAGCAAGAAAGGAGCTTAAGAAAGGGCTGAGAAGAGCAAGAAGGGGGCATGAGAAGGTCTTGGTGAGTAGGGTAAAGGAAAAACTCAAGGCATTCTTCAATTATGTGAAGAACAAAAGGATGACAGGAGTGAAGGTAGGACCGATTAGAGATAAAGGTGGGAAGATGTGCCTGGAGGCTGTGGAAGTGAGCGAGGTCCTCAATGAATACTTCTCTTTGGTATTCACCAAAGAGAGGGAACTTGATGATAGTGAGGACAATATGAGTGAGGTTGATGTTCTGGAGCATGTTGATATTAAGGGAGAGGCGGTGTTGGAGTTGTTAAAATACATTAGGACAGATAAGTCCCCGGGGCCTGACGGAATATTCCCCAGGCTGCTCCATGAGGCGAGGGAAGAGATTGCTGAGCCTCTGGCTAGGATCCTTATGTCCTCATTGTCCACGGACTTGGTACCGGAGGATTGGAGGGAAGCGAATGTTGTCCCCTTGTTCAAAAAAGGTAGTAGGGATAGTCCGGGTAATTATAGACCAGTGAGCCTTACGTCTGTGGTGGGAAAGCTGTCGGAAAAGATTCTTAGAGATAGGATCTATGGGCATTTAGAGAATCATGGTCTGATCAGGGACAGTCGGCATGGATTTGTGAACGGCAGATCGTGTCTAACAAGCCTGATAGAGTTCTTTGAGGAGGTGACCAGGCATATAGATGAGTGTAGTGCAGTGGATGTGATTTATATGGATTTTAGTAAGGCATTTGACAAGGTTCCACTCGGTAGGCTTATTCAGAAAGTCAGAAGGCATGGGATCCAGGGAAGTTTGGCCAGGTGGATTCAGAATTGGTTTGCCTGCAGAAGGCATAGGGTTGTGGTGGAGGGAGTACATTCAGATTGGAGGATTGTGACTAGTGGTGTCCCACAAGGATCTGTTCTGGGACCTCTACTTTTCGTGATTTTTATTAACGACCTGGATGTGGGGTAGAAGGATGGGCTGGCAAGTTTGCAGACGACACAAAGGTTGGTGGTGTTGTAGATAGTGTAGAGGATTGTCGAAGATTGCAGAGAGACATTGATAGGATGCAGAAGTGGGCTGAGAAGTGGCAGATGGAGTTCAACCCGGAGAAGTGTGAGCTGGTACGCTTTGGAAGGACAAACTCCAAGGCAGAGTACAAAGTAAATGGCAGGATACTTGGTAGTGTGGAGGAGCAGAGGGATCTCGGGGTACATGTCCACAGATTCCTGAAAGTTGCCTCACAGGTAGATAGGGTAGTTAAGAAAGCTTATGGGGTGTTAGCTTTCATAAGTCGAGGGATAGAGTTTAAGAGACGCGATGTAATGATGCAGTTCTATAAAACTCTGGTTAAGCCACAATTGGAGTACTGTGTCCAGTTCTGGTCGCCTCAGTATAGGAAGGATGTGGAAGCATTGGAAAGGGTACAGAGGAGATTTACCAGGATACTGCCTGGTTTAGAAAGTATGCATTATGATCAGAGATTAAGGGAGCTAGGGCTTTACTTTTTGGAGAGAAGGAGGATGAGAGGAGACATGATAGAGGTATACAAGATAATTAGAGGAATAGATAGAGTGGATAGCCAGCGCCTCTTCCCCAGGGCACCACTGCTCAATACAAGAGGACATGGCTTTAAGGTAAGGGGTGGGAAATTCAAGGGGGATATTAGAGGAAGGTTTTTTACTCAGAGAGTGGTTGGTGCATGGAATGCACTGCCTGAGTCGCTGGTGGAGGCAGATACACTAGTGAAGTTTAAGAGACTACTGGACAGGTATATGGAGGAATTTAAGGTGGGGGGTTATATGGGATGCAGGATTTGAGGGTCGGCACAACATTGTGGGCCGAAGGGCCTGTAATCTGCTGTACTATTCTATGTTCTATAACTGTAGATAAACTAGGGCGTTTTAATCGGGAGTGAAGGAGCCTGAGGGGTTTGTAAAATCATGAGGGATAGATAGTCACAATCTTTTTCACAAGGTAAGGGAGTCTAAAACTTAAGGGCACAGATTTAAGATGAAATGGGGAAGATTTAATAGGGACCTGTAGGATAGTTTTCATACAAAGGGTGGTGGGTGAATGGAATGAGCTGCCAGAGGATGTGATCAAGATAGGTACATTTACAATTGTTGAGAAGATATTTGGACAGGTACATGGATAGGAAAGGTCAAAGGGGGTATGGACAAAATGCAGGTAAATGGAATTAGCTCAAGTGGGCACCTTGGTCAGCATGGATGATTTGGATCGAAAGGCCTGTTTCCATGCTGTTTAACTTTATGACTCAATAATTCTAATACAGTATTCAAGACTGTTCTCAAAGCCTTGTATCTCCAGTGAACATCTAGGAATTGCTGACCCATGAACATTTAAAGTAGAGAAGTCATTATTGCAAAGGATTCAGAGGGGTCCAGTGTTTCTTGTGGATCAGTTACAAACAACAAGTGGCTTAAAATCAAATGGCATGTTGTCCCTTATTGCAATGAGGTTGTTTTAGAACAGGCAAGTATTGTTATAGCTATACTGGGTTATAACTACACTGGGTGTTAGTGAGGCTAGTAACCTGGAGGACTGTGAACTTAGTTCCCCCTTATCCAAGAAAGGATATATATTAACATTGGAGACAGTGCAGAAAATTTTCACCAGGCTAATTGTTGGGGTGGTAGAGTTAAGAAACTACGAGGGTAAAAAGACTCTGATGAGAATAGTATCCAGGTCTGTGAGCTGTAGCCTGGATTTGGTCAACAAATTACAATGGAGATGTCATTACAATGTCAAAAGGGCAACGTTACGATAGTCCTAAGGGATTTCAATATGCAGGTGCATTGGGGAAAATCAGGTTGGTGCTGGATCCCAGGAGAAAAAATTTGTAGAATTGCTAAGAGATGACTTTTTAGAGCAGCTCGTGGTTGAGCCCACTAGGGGAAAGGCTAATTCCGGATTGGGTGTTGTGTATGAAGCAGATCTGATTAGAGATCTTAAGATAAAGAAACCCTTAGGAGGCAGTGATTATGAAACGATTGGTTGCGTTCTGAAATTTGAGAAGGAGAAGCTGAAGTCAGATGATTCAGAGTTACAGTGGAATACGGGGAATTATAGAAGCATGAGAGGGGTGTTGGCCAAAGTTGATCGGAAACATAGTTACAAGTTAAGGATGTGGTCATTTAAAAATTAGTTAAATTTGAATATCTTGTAATTTATAACGGAATTAAATCTCTGGGAGTTTTTACCCAAGAAGATTGTGAAAGCTAGATCACAAGAGTATTCAAGGAGGAGGTGAGATAGTTTTTCAAAGATCAGGGAACTGAGGACTCTGGATAGCTGCTACAAATAGGCAGATTAGCCATGATCATACTGAATGGCAGTACTGGATAGAAGGGCGAGATTCCTACTTTGATCTTCTTGTGTCTTATATTGGGGTGACACAGTGATGTAGTGACGCTGCTGCCACACGGCTCTAAGTGATCAAGTTTAATCCTGTCTCCAGGTGCTGTCTGTGTGGAGTTTACGTGTTCTCTTCATTTCCACTGCTCTGTCTGATTTCTCCCACATCCCAAAGCCAGCTTGGTAGTCTAATTGCTCACTGTAAATGAACCCTTAGTGTTTGTTAAATAATCAACAGGGTATTGATGGGTGGAAGAAAAACAATAAGACTCACAAGTACAGGCAAATAAGAAGAGAGGATTTTACTGTAAGTCAAAGGGATGATCCTGATGGACCGATGGGTCTTCTCCTGTTTCATTTTAAGTATTAAGAAAGTATAAGGGAGAGTGGCATTTGGATGGCATTATAAACCTTGAGTGTGTGTTCCAGGAGAACATAGAAGAGCAGATTCAACAACACAAAGAGTGCACCACCACTTTCGATAACCAACCAAAAGTATCATATTATCAAAAGTGTCAAAGTTGTACACCACAGGAACAGGTCATATACTGAACATAATGCCTAGCTACTGTATACTCATTACCTTTGCCTTCATTAATTCCATATGCTTCTAAGGCTGTGGCTTCCACATTGTCATCAACAACTTCCTCAGTACTGGTAGGGAATAAGTCATGCTGGGTCCAAGCATTTACTACCGATATGACTGAATACCAAACTGCATTTGAGTTGCATGTGGCTTGTGCTTTCTTGCCTTTGTACATCTTGAAGTACTTAATCATGCCTTTGATTCATACGCTTCCAATAAATAGAGTACAACCAAGTTTCACCATATTGTTGGTATCAATCTGGAGAATATTGAATGTACTCCAGTTATTGGAAGTGTATCTTTCCGGAGACAGGGGGACCAGACTTACCACAATGTTCAGGCGTAGTCTCACCAGGACCCTAAAGCAAAAATTTATCAGTTTACAGTATATTACTCTCCATCCTAAGTGCTAAGATTGCTTAATAACATTTTTGTTTGGCAAACTATCATAGTGTCCAAGTATATCACATCCACTGGTTCCTTGAATACAGGTTCAAGAAGCTAAGAGAGTTGTCAAACATAATTACTCCTTCATGTTAACTCTGATAATTCCTAATATTTTTTACAGGATTTACTGTGCTTTAATGTAGCCTGGGGAAAAATAAACACACAAAACAACAAATTCTTTTTTGGGCAAACAACAGGAATTCTGCAGATGCTGGAAATTCAAGCAACACACATCAAAGTTGCTGGTGAACGCAGCAGGCCAGGCAGCATCTATAGGAAGAGGCGCAGTCGACGTTTCAGGCCGAGACCCTTCGTCAGGACTAACTGAAGGAAGAGTGAGTAAGGGATTTGAAAGCTGGAGGGGGAGGGGGAGATGCAAAATGATAGGAGAAGACAGGAGGGGGAGGGATGGAGCCGAGAGCTGGACAGGTGATAGGCAAAAGGGGATACGAGAGGATCATGGGACAGGAGGTCCGGGAAGAAAGACGGGGGGGGGGGTGACCCAGAGGATGGGCAAGAGGTATATTCAGAGGGACAGAGGGAAAAAAAGGAGAGTGAGAGAAAGAATGTGTGCATAAAAAAGAGTAACAGATGGGGTACGAGGGGGAGGTGGGGCCTAGCGGAAGTTAGAGAAGTCAATGTTCATGCCATCAGGTTGGAGGCTACCCATACGGAATATAAGGTGTTGTTCCTCCAACCTGAGTGTGGCTTCATCTTTACAGTAGAGGAGGCCGTGGATAGACATGTCAGAATGGGAATGCGATGTGGAATTAAAATGTGTGGCCACTGGGAGATCCTGCTTTCTCTGGCGGTCTTAAATTCCTTTATCTGTTTTAGATGTTTATTGCAGAAAGAGGGTATCAAAATAAAAAGGAACAAAATAAATTTAAAAAATAGTTCCCACTATTACAATCTCAGTTTTACTTCAGACAACACCCTTGTTATATACGCAGTATAGAAACATAGAAAACCTACAGCACAATACAGGCCCTTCGGCTCACAATGCTGTGCCGGACATGTACTTACTTTAGAAATTACCCAGGGTTACCCATAGCCCTCTATTTTTCTAAGCTCCATGTACCTGTCCAGGAGTCTCTTAAAAGACTCTATCGTATCTGCCTCCACCACCATTGCTGGCAGCCCATTCCTCGCACTCACCACTCTCTGCGTAAAAAACTTACCCCTGACATCTCCTCTGTACCTACTTCCAAGCACTGTAAAACTGTGCCCTCTCGTGTTAGTCATTTCAGTCCTGGAAAAAAAAGCTCCTGGCTATCCACACGATCAATGCTTCTCATCATTTTATACACCTCTATCAGGTCACCTCTCATCCTCCATCGCTCCAAGGAGAAAAGGCCAAGTTCACTCAACCTATTCTCATAAGGCATGCTCCCCAATCCAGGCAACATCCTTGTAAATCTCCTCTGCACCCTTTCTATCGTTTCCACATCCTTCCTGTAGTGAGTCGACCAGAACTGAGCACAGTACTCCAAGTGGGGTCTGACCAGGGTCCTATATAGCTGTGACATTACCTCTCGGCTCTTGAACTCAATCCCACGGCTGATGAAGGGCAATGCACCATATGCCTTCTTAACCACAGAGTCAACTTGCGCAGCAGCTTTGAGTGTCCTATGGACTCGGACCCCAAGATCCCTCTGACCCTCCACGCTGCCAGGAGTCTTACCATTAATACTATATTCTGCCAGCATATTTGACCTAGCGAAATGAACCACCTCCCACTTATCTGGGCTGAACTCCATCTGCCACTTCTCAGCCCAGTTTTGCATTCTATTGATGCCCCGCTCTAACCTCTGACCGCCCTCCACACTATCCACAACACCCCCAACCTTTGTATGATCAGCAAATTTACTAACCCATCCCTCCACCTCCTCATCCAGTCATTTGTAAAAGTCACGAAGAGTAGGGGTCCCAGAACAGATCCCTGAGGCATACCTCTGGTCACCGACCTCCATGCAGAATATGACCCATCTACAACCGCTCCTTGCCTTCTGTAAGCAAGCCAATTCTGGATCTACAAAGCAAGGTCCCTTTGGATCCCATGCCTCCCTTGGAAACTGCCTGGAATCTCCCTAGCGCATAGCCCTCCATTTTGCTAATATACAAAACCAATACAGTAGTGATAAATATTTGGCATACATGTGCTTAACTTCCAAACACATACAGGCTGGACCTTAAAATGAGTCCTCCCCGCTCATGCTAGTAGGCTAATTGAGGAACTTCACAATCAGGCTACCCAGCGCTGATCAATTTACTCTCAAAAATCTTTCCTCACCAAACCTGGGAAAAGCATTCGAACATCGTCCTTTCTAGAACATGGCAACTCTTTGTTCTACTGCACCCATACAAAATGACATCACTGTTTTCTCTTAAAGACACAGACAGCTATTTTAGCATTACCAAGGTGAATCCATAAGCACTTTAACAATAAAAAATGATATTCAACCTGATTATATTAATAATATCTTTGCTTCTACTAATGTCAGGTGATCTGCTCCATGTTGCTCATTTTCCGTCATCCCCCCGCCCCCTTGGTAACCAACGGAATATATTATATTTGCTACCTTACAACACGTGAGAGCTTTTCTGGAATGTGTGGAATTTTGGAAAGTGGTATCTGCAGGATGCAGGTTGTTGTATCCTGGGTACTACTGTACTAGTTTTTAGTCCTTTTAATTTATGGAATTCTCTTTCTTCCTCACTCATTATAAACCTTGTTTTCTCCAATATGTCGCAAAGGATTAGTTACGTCTTCTTCTGTTGAAGCAGGTACAAAGAACTTGCGTAGCTTTGACGTTACTGCTATGTTTCCCAATATATTTTCCAAGAATTTCATCTTCACACTGTTACTGTAAGATTGATTTGTCCAGTTTTAATACAGATTAAACACCATATGATTTGGTATTGTCTTTGTTCCTCATACTTTTAATTTCCTAATTACATGTGCTGCATTATCACTACTGTCTGGAGGTCTTGTGGTAACTCCTACCAATGTTTCATAGAAATATAGAAACATAGAAATCTACAGCACATTACAGGTCCTTCAGCCCACAATGTTGTGCTGATCATGTAATCTACTCTAGAAACTGCCTAGAATTTCCCTACCGCATAGCCCTCTATTTTGCTAAGCTCCATGTACCTATCTAAGAGTCTCTTAAAAGATCCTATTGTATTAGCCTTTACCACCTTCGCTGGCAGTGCATTCCACACACCCACTACTCTCTATGTGAAAAACTTACCTCTGACATCTCCCTTGTACCTACTTCCAAGCTTCTTAAAACTGTGCCCCCTCGTGCTAGCCTTTTCAGCCCTGGGCAAAAGCCTCTGACTATCCACACGATCAATGCCTCTCATCATCTTATACACTTCTATCAGGTCACCTCTCATCCTCTGGAGCTCCAAGGAGAAAAGGCTGACTTCACTAAACCTATTCTCATAAGGCATGCTCCCCAATCCAGGCAACATCCTTGTAAGTCTCCTTTGCACTCACTCTTTAGTACCCACATCTTTCCTGTAGTGAGGTGACCAGAAATGAACACACTACTTCAGGTGGGGTCTAACTAAGGTCTTATATGGCTGTAACATTACCTCACGGCTCTTGAACTCAATTTCATGATTGATAAAATCCAACACATCAAACACCTTCTTAACAACACTGTCAACTTGTGCAGCAACTTTTAGTGTCCTATGGACATGGACCCCAATATCTTGCTGATCCTCCACACCGCCAAGATTCTTACCATTAATATTATATTCCATCTTCAAATTCGACCTACCAAAATGAACCTCTTCACACTTTTCTGGGTTGAACTCCATCTGCCACTTCTGTACCCTATCAATGCTGCGCTGTAACCTCTGACAACCCTCCAGACTATTTACAACACCCCCAACTTTTGTGTCATCAACAATCTTACTAACCCACCCTTGTACTTCCTCATCCAGGTCATTTACAAAAATCACAAAGAGGAGGGGTCCCAGAGCAGATCCTTGCGGGAACCACTGGTCACCGGCCTCCATGCAGAATAAAACCATTCACAACCACCCTTTGCTTTCTTTGGGCATGCTAATTCTGGATCCACAAAACAAGGTGTCCTTGGATCCCATGCCACATTACTTTATGAATGAGCCTCACATGGGGATCCTTATCAAATGCCTTACTGATATCAATATACACTACATCCACTGCTCTACCCTCATCAATGTGTTTTGTTACATCCTCAAAGAACTTAATCAGGTTCGTAAGGCATGACCTTCCCTGGACAAAACCATGCTGACTATCCCTAATCAGATTATGCCTCTCCAAATGCTTATAAATCCTCTCTCGCAGGATCTTCTCCAACAACTTGCCCACCACTGAAGTAAGAATCACTGGTCTAAAATTTCCTGCATTATCTTACTTCCATTCTTGAACAAGGGAACAATGTTTGCAACCTTTCAATCCTCTGGTACTTCTCCTGTCCCTATTGATGATGCAAAGATCATCACCAGAAGCACAGCAGTCTTCTCCCTCACTTCCCACAGTATCCTGGGGTATATCTCGTCCCGTCCTGGCAACTTATCTAACTTAATACCTTTCTGAAGCTCCAGCACATCCTCTTTCTTAATGTCTATACACTCAAGCACTTCAGTCTGCTGTTAGTCATCCCCACAACAGCCAAGGTCCTTTTCACTGGTGAATACTGAAGCAAAGTATTCATTGAGCACCTCCACTATCTCCTCCGGCTTCATGCACACGTTTCCACTCTCACTCTTGAATCGTCATATTCTCACACTGCTCATCCTCTTGCTCTTCACATACTTGTAGAATGCTTTGGGATTTTCCTTAATCCTGCTTGCCAAGGCCTTCTCATGGTCTCTTCTAGCTCTCCTAATTTCATTCTTGAGCTCCTTCCTGGCACCCTTGTAATTTTCTAGAGCTCTAACAGTACCTAATTTGTTGAACCTTTCATAAGCTTTTTTTTTCTTCTTAACTAGATTTTCTACATCTTTTGTACGCCATGATTCTTTTACCTTACCATCCTTTCCCTGCTTCGATGGAACATACCAATGTAGAACACCATGCAAATGTTCACTGATCATTTGCCACATTTCTGCCGTGCATTTCCCTGAGAACATCTGTTCCCAATTTATGTTCCCAAGTTCCTGCCTAATAGCATCATATTTTCCCCTACCCCAATTAAATGTTTTCCCAAATTGTCTGTTCCTATCCCTCTTCAGTACCATGGTAAAGGAGACAGAGCTGTGATCACTACCTCTAAAATGCTCTCCCACCATGAGATCTGACACCTGAACAGGTTCATTTCCCAGTCCCTCATACAGCCTCTCCTCTAGTTGGCTTATCTACATATTACATCAGGGAACCTTCCTGAACACACCTAACAAACTCCATCCTATCTAAACCCTTTGCTCTAAGGAGATACCAGACAATATTAGGAAAGTTAAAATCACCCATCACAACAACCCTATTATTATTGCACCATTCCAGAATCTGCCTCCCTACCTGCTGTTCGATGTCTCAGTTACTACTGGGGAGGGAGAAAGTCTATAAAAAACACCCAGCAGAGTTATTGCTTCCTTCCTCTTTTTGACTTCAACCCACAATGACTCAGTAGAAAATCCCTCCATGGCTTCCTCCTTTTCTGCAGCTATGATACTATCCCTGATTAGCAGTGTGCTAAGTTTCCTCCTTATTTCTTAATTCCACCCAAACTGAATCTATGTTTTGACTTTCTGAGCTAAGACCTCATGCTGCCTTTATCACCAGAGTTCCAATTGCAGCATTTCTATTTTGTCTTTCACTACTAAAGGTAAGCCAACTGGAATATTTAATTTCCAATCTCAGTTCTTTTGCAACTTCCTGAACAGCTATTAGATAATATATAGTTTTATTTGTGCCCTTGGATCTTCTATCTTGTTACAAACGTAGGTCATTCTTAAATGAGAAATTTCAGATTAAAAACCAGAAGCATATCTTCAATAGGTTTCAATAGGTACATTTAATGTCAGAGAAATGCATACAATATATATCCTGAAATTCTTCTTCTTTGCGAACATCCATGAAAACAGAGGAGTGCCCCAAAGAATGAATGACAGTTAAATGTTAGAACCCCAAAGCTTCCCCTCACCTCCCTCTCCCACGAACAAGCAGCAGCAAAGCAATGACCCTCGCCCACCAGCAAAAGGAGCATTGGCACCCCCTACTAAGCTCTTAAGCGTGCAGCAAAGAATCAATAAAGACACAGACTTGCAGTACCCCAAAAACTATTCATTCACCCGGTATTCGATGTACCACAGGCTTTCTCTCTCCCTAGTAAGTGAAAAAGAGATGTCCCCGTTTCACAGTGAGAGGGGAGACATAACAAAATAGCTCACTGATTTATAGTGTTAAAAGTCTGTTGCATCGCTTCTTCTGAGCTCTGTGCCCAAAGAACTCGGGTCTCTGAGCACTCAGTCAGCAGCCAGCTCGCTGCTTATGATCATCCATCTCCCATGATGCATCAGGCAGTGGAAGCACCAGCCTTGAATCTGCCTGTCTCCAGAGCCACGAAAATCCAGCACTCTGAAGGCACATTAGTCTTCTAGGCCGCATCCTTGGCATATCGAAAAGTGGCCAGTCGTGAGGCCCGAGAGCGGGTCCCATTTCCGCAAAGAACCAAAGTCAGCATGTAACTCCAGGTCAGGCTCTTGAAAAGAAAAAAAAAGAGATATCAAAGATAGAAATAGAGCTGCTTCCAAAGAAATGAGTCTGAATTGGGTTTTCTTCCTAAAGTGGCTTCCACATGACTGTAAGAGAAAATACATCTACAAAGATATAGTGCCATATACCTTTCATGGGGCACTGAGGTATGACCCATCATGCTTACCTCTGAAAATGAATACAAGTGGCAATGAGGGCTGCAGGGTTATGCCGACAGGTACAGATCAGGTTATGGATCTAGTTTTCCAGTTCAGATTTGATCCCACTACTGCTAATGTTCAGCAGTGTTTCCAGTGTCTCAACTGTTCAGATGTAACAAGTAAAATAGGCAAGAAGGGACTTCTTCCAATTTTCAACTGGACCAAGTGTGTTGTTCAGAGCCAAGCAGACCCAATGGGACCCAATCAGGGCAGGTACTTTGTAAGTAACATTACTTTTAGTAGGACCATTAATGACAGTTTCTTTCACTTCATTCATGAGAGGTTGTGTCTGCACTGAAAGACCCTGCATAGGGTGCTGCCATATGGAAGTACAGATCTTTAATGCCACAGCTGGGGTGTTGGTTGGTTCTCTAGTTTTTCCCATATTCAGTAGCAACAGCTAATTTTAGATGTTTGACAACATTCAGGACAGGGGTTGGGGAGGGGTGGTGTCTGATATATCACTATTACCGTGGAGGAAGCATAATTACAGAGGCATGAGAGAGGAGATGGTCAGAATTGATTGGGATGATGGCAGAGTAGCAATGGCTGGAATTTCTGGAAGCAATTCAGAAGGCACGGGATGTATACATCCCAAAGTACTCTAAAGGAAAGGTGACACACCATGGCTAACAAGAGAAGTCAAAACCAATGTAAAACCAAAGAGAGAGCATATAATACAGCAAAAATTAGGGGGAAGTAGGAGGATTGGGAAGCTTTCAAAAACCAACAGAAGGCAACTAGAAAAGTTATTAAGAAGGAAAATATGGAATACAAAAGTAAGCTGGCCAATAATATTAAAGAGGATACCAAAAGTTTCTTTAGATACATAAGGTGTAAAAAGGAGGCGAGAGTGAATATCAGACCACTGGAAAATGATGCTAGAGAGATAGTAATGGGGACAAGGAAATAGCAGATAAACTGAATAAGTATTTTGTGTCAGTCTTCATGGAGGAAGACACTAGCCGTATGGTGCGAATTCCAGGTGTCAGGGATCCTGAATTGCGTGAAGTTATCATAACTAGAGAAAAGATTCTTGGGAAACTGAAAGGTCTGAAGGTAGACAAGTCACGCGGACCAGGTGGTGTACACTCTAGGGTTTTGAAAGAGGTGGCTGAAGAGATCTTGGAAGCATTAGTAATGATCTTTCGAAAATCAATAGATTCTGGAATGATTCTGAAAGACTGAAAAATTGCAGCTATCAGTCTACTGAAAGGAAAGAGGCAGAAGAAAGGAAACTATAGGTCAGTTAGACTGACCTCACTGGTGGGGAAGATGTAGGAGTCGATCGTTAAGGATGTGGTTTTGGGATACTTGGAGGAGCGTGATAAAATAGGCTGTAGTCAGCATGGTTTCATTAAGGGAAAATCTTGCCTGACAAATCTGTTAAAATCCTTTGAAGAAATGGCAAGCAGGATAGACAAAGGAGAATAAGTTGATGTTGTGTACTTGGATTTTCAGAAGGCCTTTGACAAGGTCCCACACAAGTTAAAAGCCCATGGTATTGCAGGAAAGATACTAACATGGATAAAGCAGCAGCTGATTGGCAGGAGGTAAAGAGTGGGAATTGACTGTTGGTGACTATTGCTGTTCTATAGTGGTCTGCTTAGGGACTGCTTTTTTAAGTTACATGCCAATGACTTGGATGATGCAACCAATGGCTTTGAGGCAAAGTTTGTGAATGATACACAGATAGGTGGAGGGGCGGGTAGTTTTGAGGATGTAGAGAGGCTACAAAAGGACAGCCAGATTAGGAGAATGGGCAAAGATATGGCACATGGAATACAGTGTCAGGAACTGTATGTTCATGCAGTTGGTTTCTCCAAGGGAAAATCTTGTCTGACAAATCTATTGGAATTCTATAAAAAAAAAACAAACAGGATAGACAAAGGAGAATCTGTTGATGTTCTGTGCTTGGACTTTCAGAAGGCCTTTGACGAAGTGTCACACATAAAGCTGCTTAACAAGCTACGAGCACATGGTACTACAGGGAAGATTCTGGCATGGATAAAGCAGTGGCTGATTGGCAGGAGACAAAGAGAGGGAATAAAGGGAGCCTTTTCTGCTTGGCCACTGGTGACTAGTGGTGTTCTACAGGAGATTGTGTTGGGACACATTCTTTTTACATTATATGTCAATGATTTGTATGATGATATTAATGGCTTTGCTGCAAAGTTTGCAGACAATATGAAGATAGATGGAGGGGAAGGTAGTTTTAAGGAAGTAGAGAGGCTACAGAAGGACTCAGACAGATTAGGAGAGTGGGCAAAGAAACAGCAGATGGAACACAGTGTCGGGAAGTGTCTGGTCATGCACTTCGGTAGAAGAAATGAAAGGGTTGATCATTTACTAATTGTTTTCAAATATTTTTATTGTGAAGCAACATCAGCTTAACCACAGCCGACAATGTCCTAAAGTACAATGCTTCTTTTTCCTTTTCTTTCTTATAACGACATAATGAAAGTCAAATGAATGTATGTATAGTAAACAAGCAAAAAGCAAAAGAAATCCTACCACCCCATCTCCTTCCCCCTCCCAGCCCTACCCTCCCCTCACCCCTCCCGTATGTACTGCTTAGGTCCTACCGCCCCCCACACTTAGTTCAGCTGTCGGTCTCTTCTAAATACAACAGTAATGGTTGCCAGATTTTTTCAAGTTCCTTGAGTTTGTCCTTGATAACGATCTTATCCTCTCTAGATGCAGAGTTTCCATTAACGCAGCCAGTCATTGTCTGAGTGATGGAGTTTCCTCCTTTTCCCAGAACATCAGTATGAGTTTCTTTCCGTTAAGTATGCCATAGGTCAGGAGTTGTTGCTGGGTAGCCTGGAATTTATTTGACCTCGCAGAAGTTCCAAAAATTATTAAAATGGGGTGTGGTATTAGCTGAACCTTTAGTACCTTCGATAGAATCTCAATTATTTGCTTCCAGTACTCTTGTATCCTGGGACATAAAGCATAACTATGTAACAAATTTGCCTCCAAGGACTTGCATTTCTCACACATTGGGGACACTTCTGGGAATATTTTATGAATCCTTGCTTTTGAGTAATATAGTCTATGTAGGATTTTAAATTGTATTAAACAATGCCTGGCATTGATGGAACAGGAGTTAACATACTCCAAAGCCTCATTCCATATAACCTCCTCTACCTCTGTACCCAACTCCTTTTCCCACTCTTTTTTAATATTATCTATTGTTGTATGACACTTGTTTTGTATGGCATCATACAGATAGGCAATGATGTGTTCTGTCCCTAAACATGATCTTAAATGATTATCTAATTTATCAAATTCTGCCGTCTCAAAACCAGAAAGATGTGATCTTATATCGTGTCTTAGCTGGAGATACCTGAAAAAATGACTCTTTGGCAATCCGAATTTGTCCTGGAGCTGCTGAAATGACGCAAAAATCCCTTGTTTGCATAAGTCTCCAATGCTGCATATCCTTAATTCTCGCCATGCATCAAAGGCCCCATCTATACATGAGGGGATAAAAGAGGGGTTCGCTGATATAGGTACAAGAAAAGATAATGTTCTGAGTTTCAAATGTTTCCCCATTTGTCTCCACATCTGTATGGTGCTATGAATAATGGGATTGCCTCTATAACAGGCTTTATTTAACCGAATAGGGGACATAATAATTGCCCCTATGGAATATGGTAGTCAATCCTCATGCTCCATCTCCAACCATCCGGCAAGTACAACTGTATCATCTATCCAGTATGCTATATGGCTAACATTAGCAGTCCAGTAATAAAAAATAATGTTGGGTAGTGCCAGCCCCCCACTAGGCTTGTTCTGGTAGAGATGTTCTTTCCTAATTCGATGGGCTTTATAATTCCATTAAAAAGGTAGAATTATCAAATCTAATCCTTTAAAAAAGGTTTTGGTAAGATAGAGGGTCAGGTTCTGAAATAGATAGAGCAGTTGGGGAAGAAAGATCATCTTGACTGCATTTACTCTACCCAATAAAGAAATTGGGAGTGTCTTCCAAAATTCTATTTTCTTTTTAATCTTTTCAATTAGAGGGATAAAATTTGCTTCAGATAGAGAACTGTATTTTTTGGTTATAGCAGTTCCAAGATAAGTAAACTTCTCAAGTGTTATTTTGAATGGAAATTGTTTAAGCCCCTCCTGTTCTTCTACTCGGACCGGGAATAATTCACTTTTCCCCCAATTAATCTTATACCCCGAGAAAGTGCCAAGTAAATTGACTATTTCCAGTAAAACTGGAATAGTAATATATGGTTTCATTACAAACAACAGAACATCATCCGCACAAAGGGAAATTTTGTTGATAGTATATTCTGTATTGTACCCATAAATTGTGGGGTGAGAACATATAGTCTCTGCCAGTGGTTTCAGGGCCAACGCAAACAATACGGGACTTAATGCACAGCCCTGTCTTGTGCCCCTGTGCAAACTGAATGGGGGTTCCAAGAGGGTCTGTTTAGTTAGTATTTTAGCACCAGGGTTACTGTACAGTAGCTTAATCCAAGTTATAATTTTGTCTCCCATTCCAAATTTTTTCAAAACCTCATAGAGGAATTGCCATTCCACTTGGTTGAATGCTTTCTCAGCATCTAAACTTAATATTATAAGGTCTTCCTTAGGATGACTTGGGAAATGCATTACATTAAGAAGGCACCTGATGTTATGGAAAGAATTCCTTTTAGGGATAAACCCTGTTTGATCTGAGTGTACCAATTTATTTATCTGCTGACTGAGTCTCCTTCCCAGTGTTTTAGCCAAACTTTTCTGATCCAAATTTAGCAGTGAAATAGGCCTATAAGATCTTACCTCCTCTGGGTCTTTGTCCTTCTTTGGAATAAGTGTGATAATGGCCTCATTCAGGGTTTGGGGTAATCTGCCAGTTTCAAACGACTTTCTATTCATCCTTACCATATAAGGTACTAATAAGTCACTAAACTTCTTATAAAACTCATTACCTGTTCCATCCGAACCTGAACTCTTGCTATTTTTCAGGGAACTTATTGTTCTTACTATTTTGTCATTTGTAATCTCTGCTTCCAAAGCCTGACACTCCGTCAGATTGAGTGAAGGTAGCCTACAACTGTCCAGAAATATATGCACGCTCCCTGTCGGTACATTAGACTGAGATGCAAATAATTTTTCATAATACTGACTGAATCTTTGACTAATGTCTTTGTGTGACATCAATGGAGCGCCCATGTCTGATTTAATTTTATAAATGGCCTGATCACTTTCCAATTTGCGTAGCTGTCTTGCAGCAATTTGTGCGGTCTAGCACCAAATTGAAAGAAACTCTGCTTTGTAAACATGAAAGCACTGCACACCCTTTCTGAGAGTTTTTCTTTAAAATACACTGAGAGTTTATTTTCTGAGAGTTAAGTTTGTATTGTATTTTTCTGCGGATGGTTGTCGTGCATTCTCCGTGTCTAGTTTACATATTTGCTCTTCTAGTTCTATTTGTTCTGCTCTACTACATTTCTTTAGGGAAGACTGAAAAGAAATTATACATCCTCAAACATAAGCTTTAAACGTTTCCCATAGTGGTCCTGGGGGTTTCACTATTATCATTTATCTCAAAAAACAATATAATTTTCGATTCTAAATACTCACAAAATTTTGGGTTTGTAAGTAGCTGAGGATTAAACCTCCAATTTCTATGTATTTGCGTCGATTCCAGTGAAAAAGTAACAGGGCTGTGGTCTGAAATGACAATATTATGACATCTTACGTTATCGACTTGTGGCAGTATTTTGCCATCAAGGAGGAAATAGTCAATCCTAGTATATACATTATGAACTCTAGAGTGGAATGAATACTCTCTCCCTGTTGGGTTGAATAGTCTCCATATCTCACACAGATTCATATTGTCTATACTGTATATGTTTTCTGCAGGTTACTTGCCTTTGATGGTAATGCCCTCTGATTGGAAGATCTGTCTAAATATGTATCCAAAACAAAATTAAAATCCCCTCCAATAATCAGGTTAGTGCTGGAGACCTCTGGTATCAATCCTAGAACTCATCTAAAAAATTCTAGGTCATCCCAGTTTGGTCCGTAGATATTCAACTGGTATAGATTGTATTTCCCCAGTAACTATAACATATCTCCCATCCTTGTCCACTATTGTTGTTAGGTGATGAAATGGAACGTTTCTGCAAATTATTATTGCCACACCCCTAGATTTCATTGGAAACTTTGAGGAATATATTTGGCCTATCCACTTGCCCTTAATTTTACAGTGAACTTCATTCTTCAAATGTGTTTCCTGCAAGAAGATCACATCGGCCTGTAGCGATTTTAGGTGAGACAGCACTTTACCCCTTTTCACTGGCTCATTAATCCCAGTTACATTCCAGGAACAAAAAGTAGTACGATTTCTTGTCCCCTGACCTCCTACCATCTCAGTATTTAACATCTGTATGATAATGTTTTTGATCTGTTCTGGACCTTGTAAATCTATCTGTCATTAGAAATGAATGGAGCCTAAACAGCACTCCCTTACCCCTGTCCCTCCCTCCCCCCACAACCCCCCATCACCCTTGAAAGCTCAAAATAACCAACAAAAAAAACTATATCTCCATACACAAATACACCTAGTCAAAACTCTAGGAATAACTTCTTGATCTCTAACACTTCTCTGAACCAATTTAGTAATTCCCCAGTTATACAGATGGTCACAAAGCCAAATCTGACATCGGAATGAAAAAACAGAGAAAAACTAGCAAACAGAGATTATCGAGATGTTAAAGTAAGTGTGATTCTTGAAGTTATAACTTACTCTAGCACCAGAAAGTCTAACACCATTAACAACATACTCCTCATACAACACCAGTTTAGACCAACTCTTACTACTATCTGCGCACTCATAGGGCCTTAATCCGACATAGTACAATCCAAATATAACTCAAAGAGTCCTGTTTTCTACAGGGATTAGAGGTAGGGCCTCATTAATGTTTGAAACGTTCACAATTTCGTACCATGGAGTTTTACTTGGGGCATCTTCATTCTGCAAGGGGTTTCTTCTCACTGTGCACAGTCACTTCTCAGCATTTCCCAAATGACGTTCCACATACCAGCGAGCTTCTTCTGGATCTGTAATCACCGCCTCAGTTCCATTAATTGTCACTCGTAGCTTCGCGGAACAGAGGAGGCCAAACTTGACTCCAGGTCTATCCCACAGCAACCTCCTGACCGGTGTGAAAGCCGCCATCATTTAGCCACCGTGGATGGAAGGTCTCTGAAGATCTGAATCCATTGTCCTTGATATTGTAATTCTTGCCTTCCGCATTATATCTTCAAATACATGGCGATAATGGATCCTCACAATCAGGTGTTGTGGCAGCTCGTCGTCCCCTGGGCGCTTCCGAATTGCTCTATGTGCTCGGTCGATCACCGGAGCTTCTTCCGGGTTTAGAGCTTCTTTTGGCATCTGTGCTGCGAAATCTCTTGTCTTCTGCCTGTTTTCCTTCCCCTCTCGTAGGCCCGCGATTCTCAGATTCTGTTGTTTCGAACCTCCCTCTAAATCCAGGCATTTTTCAGAAAGTTGTTCAACTTGCCCACAAAGTCGTTTCGCCTTGCTTTCCAGCTCCACAACTATGTCCGAAGCTCCATTAACTGACTCTGCTATCTCTTTCAGAGTTTGATCTTGTGTATTCAGCTGGGCTTTCAATGTGGTAATCGCAGCGTCATTTTTCGCTTTCAACGAAGCAATTTCACTTCTCAAAGTGACTGCTACCTCTGCAACTTTTTCTTCAATTTCTTACAGATGTTTGACTTCTTCGTAGTTAGCTCTGCACGTAGCGACTCTATGGCCACCAACACCACATTGTTGTCCATACTCTGTGCATGTGGCTGCACGTTGCCCTCACTCATGAGCTCCGAGGCGTCAATTGGGCCTGTTTCTTTGTTCATCCCTGCCTTAGCCGTTCCTCTTCTCGGCATTTTGTAGCACACTCTTTCACTCTTTCTCCTTCTGGCATGTATTGAAGAGCACCTCACCTTCGTTTGCCACCCTAAGCCTCAAATTGACTTTGTGTAAATGAAGTTTTAATATCAAATCTGCTGGAGCTACAGGAGGGTGCGTCTTACTTGCTCATGGCTCAACAGCGCTCCCCCAGTCATTTACTAATTGGATGGAAAATACGAAAACCTGAGGCGCAAAGGGACTTGGGAGTCCTTGTGCAGGACTCCCAAAAGGTCAATTTGCAGGTTGAGTCTGTGGTGAGGGAAACAAATGCAATGTTAGCATTCATTTCAGGAGGACTAGAATATAAAAGCAGGAATGTAATGTTGAGACTTTATTTAGCACTGGTGAGGCCTCACTTTGAGTATTGTGTGCAGTTTTGGTCCCCTTAGCTTAGAAAGGATGTGCTGAAACTGGAGAGGGTTCAAAGGAGGTTCATGAAAATGATTCCAGGATCGAATGGCTTGTCATATGAAAAGCATTTGATTACTCTGGGCCTGTATTCACTGGAATTCAGAAGAACGAGGGGTGACCTCATTGAAACGTATCGAATGGTGAAAGACCTTGATAGAGTAGATGTAGTGAAGATGTTTTTCAGGGGTCAGAGAGTCTAAGACCAAAGGACACAGACTCAGAATAGAGGACGTCCTTTTAGAATGGAGATGAGGAGGAATTTCTTTAGCCAGAGAGTGGTAAATCTGTGGAATTCTTTGCCACAGGCAGCCATGGAGGCCTAGTCTGTATATGCATTAAAGGCAACGGTTGATAGATCCTTGACTGGTCAGGGCATGAAGGGGTATGGGAAGAAGGCAGGAGATTGTGGCTGAGAGAAAAATTGGATCAGCCATGATGAAATGGCGGATCAGACTCAATGGGCCAAATGTCTAATTCTGCTCCTACATCTTATGGTCTTATGGTGTCAATGGATACCTCAATGAGGAATGGTGATCAATAGAGAATCAGTGACCCCTTGCATTACCAGGGTCCTGGTTATAGATCCAGCCATGATGCTGCTCATGGCAAAATGGCTGAGTTGAATCTTCCAGTGAACTGGCAAGGACCCAAAGCCTATCTTGTTCCTACTTAGCAGAATCTTCCATAAAATTTCAGCACTAGCCGCCAAGGTCTGAAGGGACATTTTGTCAGGCCAGTGGAATTATTCACCCCAACAACAAAGCTTGTTCCTGCATAATGCAGTCATTCAGGACAACTTCTGCTATTGACCAACCGGTCTTGGCTGTGGACAAGAGAGGAACTTCATGTGGGAGAAATAAGATGACCAAAATCATGCAGAGCACAGGAAGTCAGGGAATACACACAGGAAACAATAAACACCCTGTACACTTCTTGACTACATATAGCTCTGTGTCATAATTTGATTATTCAGGAATTTAGGCTGAGAGAATGCTGAGCTGCTCACCAACACTAAAAAGGTGACTTGGAAAACATGATGGATTGAGGAATGCTGTGTTCATTCACTTAGGGGATGCAAGTATCATTAACAATCGACAAGCATTTCTCATTGCCCTTCAGAAGTCTGACAGGGCCTTCTCCTTGAACAATTGCTACATACATGGTGGGGACACTATCATTGTGAAGCAAGAACAGTGTGCCAGGATTTTGACCTGACAAAAAGGGAGACAGCAGGTACATTTCCAGGTCAAGATAGTTTGTGATCAGTAAACTAACTTGCAGAGGTTGTTCTTACGGGCAGCCTCTGCCCGTGTGTAAAGGTTACACATTTGGTAGGTGAGTCTATGCAAGTTAACAACAGTACATTCCAGAGAAATTTGGATAGGTACGTGAATGTGAGGAGAATGGAGGGCTATGATCCAGGTGCAGGTCAATGGGACTACACAGAGAAATAGTTCAGAATGGATTAGATGGGTTGAATAGCCTGTTTCTGCGCTTTGGTAGTCTTTGGCTCTCTGACTCTACATTTGTGGATTCCACACGCTGTAACCAACAAGGCGCAGGGAGGAATTGTTTGGGTTGTAGAGGGGCTTCTGATCAAATGTTAGGCTTGTCCTGCCCCGGTACTAGGCTTTTGGATGGTTGTTAATGCAGCACTTATCTAGGCAAATGAAGAATTCTCCATTACACTCTGTACTTTGCAGAGTGAGGAAATGCTTTGGGGTGAGTCTCTGAACTAGTGTTGGAGCCTAGATGCATGTTCCAGATAAGTCTGTGGTTAGTGTTAACCCCAGGACCAGTGGGTTGTAGGGAGATTTATGGATGGATGCCAATGCCACAGGATGTCAGGATAGGGCAATTAGATTGTCCTTTTTTGGGGAAGGTAGTGTGAATGTTATTTGCTATTTATTACACAGCCCAGAAATACCAGAGCCATTATCAGTTCCAAAGGAGCATTGTTGACCTAAAACATTGTCATTTCTTTTCTCTCCACAGATGCTACCTGACCTGTTGGATATTCCAATTATTAGTTCAATATGTGTGTTAAATGGTTGAGGTTTTGCTTCTGGTGTGGTAGTGTAGTGGGTAGTGCTTGTCACTGTTGCTTTCAGCTTCCACTGCTGGCTAACGGTTTCATGAAAAGGAGAGCTGAATGCACAAGCCTTTCCCTACCAGTACAGACCCTCTCCAACAAGAAGCCTCCTCGCTGGTGACACACAGAAACTGAACTCCTTTCGGACTCAGGCTGAACTACAGAGGATGGGATGAAGGTCCAGCCCCTGTACACATAGCACACAGGCCCATCGATGTGTGGGCATTTCCTGGTGCTCGAGAACCAGATCCCCAGCTATGGGTAAATAGCCCCACGGCCTAGTGGGCAGCCTTGGGAGAGACAAAGGCTTTGGGAGTAAGCCAAGTCCGAAAATCTGGAATGGAGCCCCTCAGGCGGCTGTTCGTCACTGAATATCCCTCCGGCAGCTCCTGCAGCCAAGCTGGTGCCAAACGTATTGCTGCATAAGCTTTCCTTTGGACTACACCGGTGAGGCCGAGAGGGGAGCCTTGATGACTAGGCATCCCAGGATCTCCATACCTTCCCCTTAGGCTTGAACTTCATTGTCCTTTGAGACAGACGGATGCCATTGTTGGAGCAGTTTCTCTGACCTGATAGCACAACCAGGCAGGGCTAATCATCAGCAGCCTCTCCTACAAAGGCCATCCCCGCATGAAGTCAGCTTGAGAGGGACACAACCATTCACCCTTTACGAATGACACTTTCAAAACAAAGCAGCTTTATAGTGGTCGCACATTTTGTGTTTGGTAGTGCACCTCTGCCCTGAGCCTCCACAGACATCGGTTCTCTGAGAGGGGTTCAAGGACAAGGTTCACTCTCTTCCCCCAGCCCCCACCTCCTCTTGGCCCTTTAGCAGAGTCTTCAGACTCTCTCCTTCTCCTACAAATTAAACTAGATACTCAGCAGATCCCTGGCCATCACTTAAAGCCCAGCTGTAGCACTCGCTGCAGACAGCATTGATGGCAGAGGCCATGGGGTGGAAGGAAGCTGACTCCTTTCAAAATTTATTCATTTTCTTTCTGTCAGCTGTTCACTCCATCAGTAACAATCCTCCAAGTGATTGTGGAAAAGAGAAGGAAAGGGTCAGGTATGCTTCTTGTAGATACGTTCCAGGTTTCCCTACGAGCAATAGATCCAACTCTGCAGCCCAATTTGACAGGGTGCTCTCGGAACTGCACTACCCAGAAATTGGCACCACTAGCCACCTAATCTGCATAACTTGTGTGTGTGCACACAACAAAAGCACAAATGGAAGTAAAAACATGTTCTCCTGGTCAACAAAGGAAATTCCAAGCAAATCAGCCCAGTAACAATGCCACGTAGTCATTTTCAGAGTCACTGTGTTCACAGAAGGGTAAATCTGTGCAGTGTTATCACAATCCCATTAACAGAGGAAAGGCTTTAAAGAAGGTTGCTGTGGTCGACCCTGTCAAGGATGGATTGAAAACAAATTCCAGAGGATATCATAGAATCAAAGAGCACTACAACACAGAAACAAGCCCTTTGGCCCATCTAGTCCATGCCAAACAGTTATTCTGCCTAGTCCCCTCTCCCTGAATCCGGACCATAGCCCTCCATACCACTCAGTTCCATTTACCTATCCAAAGCTCCCTTAAACATCATAATCCTACCCACATCTACCACTTCTGCTGGCAGTTCATTCCACACTCACAACATCCTCTGAGTGAAGAACTTCCACCTCAGATTCCCCTTAAATATTTCACCTTTCACCTCTAACCCATGACCACTAGTTCTAGTCTCACCCAGCCTGCTTGCTTTTACCCTAGCTAGGCAAGGCTTCTTGACCACACCTAACAAACTCCACCCCATCTAAGTCCCTCACTCAAGGGACATGCCAATCAATATTTGGGAAATTAAAATCTCCCACCACAACAACCCTGTTATTATTACGCCTTTCCAGAATCTGTTTCCCTATCTGCTCCTCAAAGTCCCTGTTACTATTGGGTGGTCTATAAAAAAAACCCAGTTGAGTTATTGACCTCTTCCTGTTCCCAGCTTCCACCCACAGAGACTCCGTAGACAATCTCTCCATGTCTTCCTCCTTTTCTGCAACCGTGACAGTATCTCTGATCTGCAGTGCCACGCCCCCATCTCTTTTGCCTCCCTCCCTGTCCTTTCTGAAACATCTAAAGCCTGGCACTCGAAGTAACCATTCCTGTCCCTTGGCCATCCAAGTCTCTGTAATGGCCACAACATCATAGCTCCAAGTACTGATCCACACTCTAATCTCATCCGCTTTGTTCATAATACTCCTTGCATTAAAATAGACACATCTGAAACCATTGGTCTGAGCGCATCCCTTCTCTATCATCTGCCTATCCTCCCTCTCGCACTGTCTCCAAGCTTTCTCTATTTGTGAGCCAACCGCCCTTTCCTCTGTCTCTTCAGTTTGGTTCCCACCCCCCAGCAATTCTAGTTTAAACTCTCTCCAGTAACGTTAGCAAACCTCGCAGCCAGGATATTGGTCTCCCTGTGATTCAAGTGCAACCCTTCCTTTTCGTACAGGTCACTCCTGCCCCAAACGAGGTCCCAATGATCCAGAAATCTGAATCCCTGCCCTCTGCTCCAATCCCTCACCCACACATTTATCTTCCACCTCACTTTATTCCTATACTCACTGTCACGTGGCACAGGCAGTAATCCTGAGATTACTACCTTTGTGGTCCTGCTTCTCAACTTCCTTCCCAACTCCCTGTAGTCTGCTTTCAGGACCTCCTCCCTTTTCCTGCCTATGTCATTGGTACCAATATATACCACAACCTCTGGCTGTTCTTCTTCCCACTTCAAGATATCGTGGACACGATCAGAAACATCCTGGACCCTGGCACCTGGGAAGCAAACTACCATCCAAGTTTCTTTCTGCATCCACAGAATCGCCTGTCTGACCCCCTAACTATAGAGTCCCCTATCACTACTGCCTTCCTCTTCCTCTCCCTACCCTTCTGAGCCACAGGGCTGGACGCTGTGCCAGAGGCATGACCACTATTGCTTCCCCCAGGTAGGCCGTCCTTCCCAACAGTACTCAAGCAGGAGTACTTATTGTCAAGAGGTACAGTCACAGGGGTGCCCCCTAACGTCTCACTCCTGCCCTTCCCTCTCCTGACTGTTACCCATTGATCTGTCTCCCCGGATCCCGGGGTGACTACCTGCCTATAGCTCCTCTCTATCACCTCCTCACTTTCCCTGACCAGATGAAGGTCGTTGAGCTGCATCTCTAGTTCCTTAACACAGTCCCAAAGGAGCTGCAGCTCGACGCACTTGGTGCAGATGTGGCCGTCCAGGAGGCTGGGTGTCTCCCGGACTTCCCACATCTGACACCGAGCACAGAGCATCGGCCTCACACGCATTCTTCCTGTCTAAATTCCACACAGGCAACCTACCTCGCCTTGACCCATTATCAGCGAAGCCCCGTTGAGCCAAGGCCTTTCCACTCTGTCTCCTTCTACTCCGTCACCCACTCCTCCAACACCTGCTCTATAAGGTGTATCCTTTTAAACTCTTCTTGCTGTTCTTACTGGCTGATGTCCATGCGCTTGCACAGTCATGCCCCAATCAAACTGCTGAAGAAATAACCCGCTGGAATTCAGAAAGATGAGGAGGGTGGATCTCATTGAAACCCTTCGAATGTTGAAAGGCCTATACAGAGTCGATATGGAAAGGATGTTTCCCATGGTGGGGGAGTCTAGGACAAGAGGGCACAGCCTCAGGGTAGAGGGGCACCCTTTCAAAACAGAGATGCAGAGTAATTTCTTTAGCCAAAGGGTGGTGAATTTGTGGAATTTGTTGCCACATGCAGCTGTGGAGGCCAGGTTGTTGGGTGTATTTCAGGCAGAGATTGATAGGTTCTTGATTGGATATGGCATCACAGGTTATGGGGAGAAGGCCAGGAACTGGGGTTGACGAGAAGGTAGTAAAAAGGATCAGCCATGATTGAATGGCGGAGAAGACTCAATGGGCCAGATGCCTAATTCTGCTCTTATGTCTTATGGTCATGTGGTCTTAACTTTGTTGTTTTTAAGTCATCCCTGTGTAGCTTTGGCTTTATGCTCGGGGTCATTGCCTTGCTGGAAAACAAATCTTCTCCCAAGTTGCAGTACTCTTGCAGAATGCATCAGATTTTCCTCCATGATTTCTCTATATTTTGTCACATTACTTTTACCCTCTACCTTCACAAGCTTTCCAGTGCCTGATGCAGTGAAGCATCCTCACAGCATGATTCAGCCACCACCATGCTTCACAAGTAGGGATGGTATGTTTTTGATGATGTGTGGTGTTTGGCTTACGGCAAACATAGCATTTAGACTGATAGTCAAAAGCTCAATTCTGGTTTCATCAGATCATAGAACCTTCTTCCAGCTGACTTCAGAGTCTCCCACATGCCTTCTGGCAAACTCTAGCTGAGATTTTATTTGAGTTTTTTTCAACAGTATTTTTCTCTTTGCCACTCTCCCATAAAGCTGCAACAGCTGAAGCAGCCAGGCAATAGTTGTTGTATGCACAGTCTGTCCCATCTCAGCCACTGAAGCTTGTAACTCCTCCAGAGTTGACGTAGGTCTCTTGTTAGCCTCCGTCACTAGTCCCTTTCTTGCACAGTCACTCAGTTTTTGAGGACAGCCTGCTCTAGGCAAATTTACTCTGTGCAATACTCATCCCATTTCCTGATGATAGATGTAACTGTATCTCTAAGGAATATTCAGTGACTTGGAAATTTTCTCGTATTAATCTCCGGACTTGTGATTTTCAATAACTTTCAGAGTTGCTTGGAGTGTTCTTTTGTCTTCATAGTGTAGTTTGTTGCCCGGCATATTTTTACTACAATCAATTGAAAGACTTGAGTGCACACAGGTCTCCAAAAACAGATCTCCATTCAACTAACTATGTGACTTCTAAAACCAATTGGCTGCACCAGTGATGATTTGGTGTGTCATATTAAAGGGGGGGGGGCGAATTCTTGTGCAATCAATTATTTTGGGTTTTATATCTCTAATTAATTTAGATCACTTTGCAGAGATCTGTTTTCACTTTGACATGAAAGAGTCTTTTTCTGTTGATGTGTATCAAAAAAACCAAGTTAAATCCATTGTGATTCAACGTTGTAAAGAAACATGAAACCTTCCAAGAGGGTGAATGCTTTTTATAGGCACTGTAGGTAGGAAAAGGGATGAGATCCTGAAGAGAGAATATAGGGATTTATGTAGGACCTCCAGGGTAGTATTCTCTGGATTGCTGCCTGTACCACACACCAGTGAGGGTAAGAATAGGATGATTTGGTATATGAATGCATGGCTGAGGAATTGATGCAGGGGGAGGGTTTCAGATTTGTGGATTATTGTCTTTCTGGGAAAGGTATGACCTGTACGAAAAGGGGGACCTTTTGAGGGGGACCAATATCCTTGCGGCAAGTTTGCTAGACCTGTTGGTGAGTGTTTAAGTTAATTTGCCAACGAATAGGAACCAGAGTGATAGGTCAGAAGATTGGTACTGTCACAAGGGCAGGAAGGGCTGCTGGATGTTCCAGGGTTTAGGTGTTATAAAATGAACAGGGAGGGAAGTAAAAAGATGAGGAGTGGCATTGCTTATCAGAGATAGTATCACAGCTGCAGAAAGTGTGAACGTCATGGAGAGATTATCTACTGAGTCAGCATGGGAGTAAATTGGAAACAGGAAGAGGGCACTCACTCTTTTGGGAGTATTTTATTGACAACTGCCCCCCAATAGCAACAGAGACACTGAAGAACAGGCTGGAAGGCAGATTTTGCAAACATATCAGGGTTATTGTCATAATAGTGATTGGCAACCCCTTAGTACAAAATGTTTGAATGGGTTGGAACTTGTTAAGTGTGTGCAAGAAGGATTTCTAGCACAATACGTAGACTTGCTGCCCAGAGGAGAGGCCATACTGATCTGGTGCTAGGCAAAGAACCAGGTCAGGTGTCATATCTCTTGATGGGTGAGAGATCAGCAATCACAACTCCCTGACCTTTACCATAGTTTTGGGGAGGGATAGTAGCAGACGGTATGGAAAAGTATTTAATTGTCATAGTCCGGTCCTTATTCTGGTTCATGGTCCGGTCCATCGACCCTTGCTCCAGGTTTTCCTGTCTACCCTGTTTCTGTTCCTGTTGGGCACTAATTGAGGCAGCTGATTCTCGTTGGGACTGGCTGCATAAGTACCTCCAGAGACCAGGGCGTGGCTGCTGGATTGTTCTTGTCCTTACTCCTTGTATCCCTTCCCCTGCCTTCTGGTTCCTCACCTGAAGCCCTGCCTTGTCTAGCCGGTAACTCTCGCCTCGCCTGAAGTTCTGTCTCGCCTTTCATTGCCTGAAGCCTTGCCCTGTCTTTCCAGTAACTCTCGCCTCGACTGAAGTTCTCGTCTTGCCTTGCTTTGCCAGTAGCCTTGCCTTGTCTTGCTGTCTGGTCCTGGTTACCTGGGGTTGGTTCTGTCTCTTCCTGTCCCTTGCCTCCGCCCAGGTAAGCCAGGCTGTCTTGCCGTTACCTGGGGTTGATTCTGCCCCTTCCTGTCCCTTACCTCCACCCAGGTAAGCCAGGCCGTCTTGCCGTTACCTGGGGTTGGTTCTGTCCCTTCCTGTCCCTTGCCTCTGTCGGGTAGTGATCCGTGCCCTGCCCAGATGATCCGCGCCCTGCCCAGGAGGAGCCTGCCAAGCCTCGCCTCAGGTCTCCAACCTCCAGCCTCCAGCCTCGCCTCAAGTCTCCAGCCTCCAGACTCCAGCCTCGCCTCATCTCCAGCCTCCAGCCTCGCCTCGTCTCCAGCCTCCAGCCTCCAGCCTCGCCTCATCTCCAGCCTCCAGCCTCGCCTCGTCTCCAGCCTCCAGCCTCCAGCCTCGTCTCAAGTCTCCAGCCTCCAGCCTCACCCCTAGTCTCAAGTCTCCAGCCTCCTGCCAAGCCTCGCCTCGTCTCTTGCCTAGCCTCGAGCCTGTAGACTCCAGCCTCTAGCCTCTAGCCTCTAGCCTCTTGCCTAGCCAAGCCAAGTCTCTAGTCTCTAGTCTCTAGCCTCTAGCCAAGCCAAGTCTCTAGCCTCTAGCCTCTAGTCTCTTGCCAAGCCAAGCCAAGTCACTAGCCTCTAGCTTCTAGCCTGAAGACTCCAGCCTCATCCTGCCTGCCTGCCAGGCCTCATCCTTGCCTAGTTCTGGGGTCCGAGCCAGAGGCAAGACCCAGGTACTGGGTCCTTGTCCAGTCTCTGGCTCGGAGTCCAAGCCCAGGCTCCTAGCTCTCTTGTTCAATCCTGTTCCAGGTTCCTGGTTTTCCTGTCCATGTCCTTGCCATTGCCCTGTATTCTAGTCCTGTTCCTAGTACTTCAGTGTCTGTGTCTTGCACTTGGTTCCACTCACAGCCACTGCCCTTATGAAATTAATTGGGAAACGGCAAATTATAATGTTATGAGGCAGCACCTTGGGTGAATAAACTATGAACAGATGTACTCAAGGAAAAGCACAACAGGAAAATGGAGGTTGCTTGGGGAGCAGCAGCATGGGGTCCTGAATAGATTTGTCCCACTGAGGCAGGGAAAAAACGAGAAGGTGAAGGAACCATTGTTGACAAGAGATGAAGGATATCTTGTCAAGAGGAAGAAAAAAAATCTTACTTAAGTTGTAGAAAGCAGGGATCAGGCAGGGCTCTAGAGAGTTGCAAGATAGATGGGATAGAGCTGAAGAGCTAGAAGGGGGCATGAGAAAGCACTGGTGAGTAGAATTAAGGGAACCTCCCAACCAGCATTCTACATGTATGTAAAGAACAGTAGGAATACCGGAGTGATGGTAGGACTGATCAGGGATACAAGAGGAAACTTGTGCTGGGAGTCAGAGGAGGTAGGGAAGATCCTTAATGAATACTTTGCTTCAGTTTTCTCTAATGAAGGGACAGCATAAAGTAGGTTGATATGTTAGAACATGTCAACATTAAGAAAGAGGATACGCTGGATATTTTAAAACAAGTTAGGATAGATAAGTCACCATAGCTAGACAGGATATACTCCAGGTTATTACAGGAAGTGAGGAGAGAGATTGCTGTGCCTTAGGTGATGATCTTTGCATCCCCTCTGGCCACTGGAGTAATAGCAGGTGATAGGCGGGAGGCAAATGCTACCCCTTTGTTCAAGAAAGGGAGTAGAGTAACCCCGTGAATTTTAGACCATTTTTTCAGAGGTGGGCAAAATATTGGAGACGATTCTTTAAGACTTGATTTACAAGCATTTGGTGAGACATTATCTGATTAGTAATGGCCAACATGGAATTGTGAGAAGTAGACCATGCCTCATGAGCCTGACTGAATACTTTGAGGATGTGACTAAACACATTGATGAATATAGAGCAGTGGATTTGCTGTGTATGGATTTTAGAAAGTCATCTGATAAGGTTCTCCATGGTAGGCTCATTCAGGAAGTCAGGAGGCATTGGATCCTGGCAAACCTGGCTATGTAGAATTGGCTTGCTCATAAAAGTTGGAGTGTGGCAGTAGATAGAGAGCTGGGCTACAGAGTGGCAGATAGTGTTCAACCCAGAAAAGTGTGAAGTGATTTACTTAGGAAGGTAAAATAGATTGAAGTGGCAGCTCAACATTGTGGGCCGTTGTGTAATGTTCAATGTTCTATGGTATGTTATTTCGCCAGACTAGACTTGTGGAAATTGCATTGGGTGTACAGTAAGTGTCGTATAGCAGGTCCTATCCTGATATGACATTATTCAATAATGACAGAGGAGAAAGCATTCTTTCCTTCTTCCATTTCTAACATTAAAGTCAGATTTGAAATGCTGCCTGTCTACACCTGTGCTTGTGCCTCTAATTAATTTATAACATCAGCATAAACACTTCCAAATTAATCCAAATTGGCTCATACTGGAATTATCCTGAAAGAATCTGTGGCCCATTTTACTTACTGTTATTTCTCAGTTCTTAGAACTTTCCCTTTTACATCTGGCTACCATGATTGCTGAAAACCAAGACAGACTGTACTCAACATCCTGTGGTTGTTGCAACAACATGAATTTTCCATTGGTTATTTGCATCACTCATCATAAAGAATGCAATATACGGTAATTGCCACTTCTAGTGAGAGTAAATGAGAGGAATGAAAGAGGATTAGAGTAGGATTAGACTAACTGAACATTTGGCAGTCATGATGGACAAACTGGCTGATTCTGTGCTGGATGACTGTATGACGCTAAACTAGAGGAAACCTCAAGAATGGACAATGTACCCACAGACTGTAACACAGCTCTCTGACATCCTGTCTTGGAAATAGTGGGCAGGGATATCACTGGAGAACTTTAGTATCTGCAACATTTTATCATTCTGCTTTTAACATTTAGCAGGTCCACAGCTGACTTGTAACATAAATTTGTCAATTTCAGCATCCACTGAAATGTGGTTTGGTTCTTGCCTTGTCCTGCTGTAGCAGCTAAAGGAGCAGGCATAATTGAGGTTTCGACAGCTGGGATTAAGTGAATCCTTTGTGGGGCTTAAGGATTATAAAGCCATCAGACCATAAGATATAGGAGCAGAATTAGGCCATTTGGCCCATCGAGTCTGCTCCGCCATTCCATCATGGCTGATCCTCTCAGCCCCAATCTCCTGCCTTCTCCCCATATCCCTTCATGCCCTGACTAAGCAGAAATCTATCAACCCCTCACTTAAATGTACCCAATAATTTGACCTCCACAGCCATATGTAGCAACAAATTTCACAGATTCACTAATCCCTGGCTAGAGAAATTTCTCCTTATCTCCAATCTAAGAGGACATCCCTCTATTCTGAGACTATCTCCTCTGCTCTTAGATTCTCACACCACATGAAACATCTTCACCACATCCACTCTATTGAGGCTTTTCAACATTCGATAGGTTTTAATGAGGTCATCCTTTCTCTTCTGAATCCCAGAAAGTACAGCCCCAGAGTCATCAGCTGCTATTCATATGACAAGTCTTTCAATCCTGGAAACATTTACATGAAGCTCCTTTGAACCTCTCCAATGTCACCACATCCTTTCTTAAATACTCCACGTGATGCCTCACCAGTGCCCTATAAGCCTCAATATTATACATGGCCAAGTGGTTAAGGCGTTCGTCTAGTGATTTGAAGGTCGTTAGTTCGAGCCTTGGCTGAGGCAGTGTGTGTGTCCTTGAGCAAGGCACTTAACCACATATTGCTCTGCGACAACACTGGTGCCAAGCTGTATGAGTCCTAATGCCCTTCCCTTGGACAACATCGGTGGTGTGGAGAGGGGAGACTTGCAACATGAGCAACTGCTGGTCTTCCATACAACCTTGCCCAGGCCTGTGCCCTGGAAACCTTCCAAGGCGCAAATCTATGGTCTCATGAGACTAACAGATGCCTATTAAAAAAATTACGCTCTTGCTTTTATGTTCCAGTCCTCTAGAAATGAATGTTAACATCATATTTGGCTTCCTCACCACCGACTCAACCTACAAACTAATCTTTAGGAAATGCTACACAAGGACTCCCAAGGTCATTTGCATCTCAGATTTTTGAATTTTTTTCTCCATTTAGAAAATAGTCTACCCTTTTATTTCTTCAACCAAAGTGCATGAACATACACTTCCCACCACACCTTTGCCCATTCTCCTAATCTGCCTGTCCTTCTGTAGCCTCTGTACATCCTCAGAACTACCTGCCCCTCCACCTATCTTTGTATCATTCGCAAACTTTGCTACAAAGCCATCAGTTCCATCATCCAAGTCACTGACATATAACATAAAAAGAAGCAGTCCCTGAACAAACTACTGTGGAACACCACTAGTCATTGGCATTTAATTAGAAAAGGCCCATTTATTCCCACTCTTTACCTCCTGCAAATTACCTGCTGCTCTATCCATGTTGGTAATTTTCTCGCAATACCATGGGCTCTTAATTTGATAAGCAGCCTCATGTGTGGTAACTTGTCAAGGACCTTCCAAAAATCCAAGTACACAATATCCACCAATTATATATCATCTATCCTGTTTGCTATTTCTTCAAAGAATTTCAAAGGAGTTGTCAGGCAAAATTTTCCCTTGAGGAAATCATGCTGACTACAGCTTATTTTATCATGTGCCTCCAAGTATTCCAAAACCACATTCTCAATGATCGACTCCAACATCTTCCCAACCACTGAGGTCAGATTAACTGACCTATAATTTCCTTTCTTCTGCTTCTCTCCCTTCTTGAAGAGTGGAGTGCATTTGCAATTTTACATTCCTCCGAGACTATGCCAGTATCCATTGATTCTTGAAAGATCTTTACTAATGCCTCCACAATCTCTTCAGCCACCTCTTTCAAAACCCTGAGGTGTACACCATCTGGTCCAGCTGACATCTACCTTCAGATCTTTCAGTTTCCCAAGCACATTCTCCCTAGTAATGGCAACTTCACACACTTCTGCCCTGACACTCTTGAACTTTTGGCACACTACTATTGCCTTCCACAGTAAGGACTGATGCAAAATACTTATTCAGTTCATCTGTCATTTCCTTGTTCCCCATTACTGGTTCTTAAAAGCTTCTCAATCCTCTAACTTCCCAATGTTTTTTGCTCTATTATGCATCCTCTCTTTGGCCTTTATGTTGAGTTTGACTTCTCTTGTTAGCCATAGTTGTGACTTCTTGCCTTCCTCACCACTGCCCCAACCTGCAAATTAACCTTTCAGGAATCCTGCACAAGGATTATGGGAATACACGGAATCTTAGAGTAATAGCTCATTGGAACAGACCCTTCAGCACAACTTGATCATGGTACCCACCAAGCTAGTCTGCCCACTCTTGGCCCATATCTTTCTAAAATCCTCCAATCCATGTACTTCTCCAAATCTCTCTTGAATTCTGCTTTTGTAGCTGCGTCGGCCACTTTCTCTGGCATTGCATTCCACATACCCTACATCCTCAGTACGAAGAAGCTGCTCCTCCAGTCCTTTTTAAATCTTTCATTTCTGACCTTAAACCTATACCCCCTAGTTTATAGTTCCCTTTCCCTGGGGAAATAAAGCAATGTGCATTGACTGTATCTATACCCCTCGTGGTTTTAGACACCTCGTAAAAGTCACACCCTCAATCTCCTGCGTTCCAAGGGATAAAGTGCTGGTATGTCCAGCCAATCTTTATAACTCAGTCTCTTGAGCATCTTTGGAAATCTCCTCTGCACCCTTTACAGTTGAATGATGTTTTTCCTATAAAGAGCAAGCATACTGTACCCAGTGCTCCAATTGCACCCTCACCATTGACTTATACAACTGCAGCATAACATCCCAACTCCTGTACTCAATGCACTAACTGATGAAGGCCAGCATGTCAAATGCCTTCTCCACCACTGCGTCCACCTGTGATGCTGCTCTCAGTGAACTCTGCACTTACATTCCTATCCCTCTCTGCATAACACTCCCTGCAGGCTCCCAACTTTCTTTTGTACAAAGAAGAAGCCTGCACTGGCTGGTGAGGTAGAGGGTCAACTGAAGCCCATGGCAAGATCCTCCTTATATATGCAATGCCCTGGTTCACAGTTTTTTTCCATTATGCTGTTCTGTATTTCATTTTGTGCTGTTCTGGGCGAGCTGCTTGTTTTCCACCTATGTTTGGGTTACTGTTGAAGATAACAGGTGAGGAGACATGTCTGCCATCCAAACAGGATGGTCAGATTAAGGGGAGGTTTCTCTGGTGAGGGACACTAAGGTTGGGTTTGGGCTTTTGTTGGGGAGAGATGAGGAGACAAGACACCGGAGAGAAGAGGTTGTAAGGTTAGTCCCGGGCCGGGACCGTGATTCGACGATGCCCGGGGAGATTGAAGGAAGATCGGCAAAGGGGAAACCGTGAGCTCCAATTTGTGCACAACAATTTGGGCTCTTTTCTTTTTTTTGTTCTTTCTTTACTAACCCTTTAGTCAAGTTAAGAATTATAAAGCTCAATCTTTTAACTGTATGCAGTGCACTCTCTGTTATTTCGTGGCACTCATTTGTAACAGGGTAACGAATTACACAGCATCCACACAAAAAAGGGTGCTTTCGGGGAGGCTCGCACCTCAATCTCACACGTTTGTCAGGGCCGGAGATTGTCTTCCCTAGGCTTATGCAGCCGAGAAGACTGGAGTGTTTCATATACTTTTCTATCGTGCTTCTCTCTGGGCTTGAGAGTGTTTACAGTCGACCCCGTGGGGCACAAGTACCAGGCAGTAGGTCTATAGCACAGTCGTCGGGTTGGTACGGAGGAAGAGTCGAGGCCTTTCCCTCCTCCGAGTTCTTGTAGATGGAGAGGAGTTCAGCTGATTTGGGTGTTGCAATCTCCTGCAGACCTTCCTTTGAGGATGACTCCTGAGGCTTCTTAGGTGGCAGGAGTGATTCAACAGACCTCAGAGACCTCTCCCTAAGTTCACCAAGCTCGTTCGTAGAAACAGTGGCCAATTCAGAGTCCAAATCCCCATCTGTATCCTCAACTGCTGGCAGCGAGGCATTATGTATGGTCCTTGCCCCCACCCCCTGGGAATAGGTTTCAAGGATAGGCATATAGGACTTTCCATTCCTCAAGGTCTGGCGGCTGGATTCCTGAAGCTTAGCTGCAAATTTTCCAGACTGTTCGGGCATGTCCTTGGTCTTCTCCTGAACAACAGATTCCATCTCTCTCATTCCCATGTGGTCCCGACTAGACAGGGTCAGAACTCACACAGTGTGCCATTGGCCAGGACCGGCTTGTCTGTCCTTGAGGGCAGGACTAGGTCTCCAGAAGAACTCAGTTTACCTCATATTGAAGGCCACCCCCTTGTTGGTTGTTGGTCTCGGGAGAGTCTGGGTTTTTGAGCACCACGCCACAAAGAAACCCACTGGACCAAGCAATGATTCTCCCCTCCCTCCAGACCATGGATGGGTTATGCTGGGACAGTAAAGGGTAGCCGAGGATCAGGGGTATGAGTGGAGAGTCAATGATGTAGAAACTAATGTCTTCCACATGATCCCCTATCCTCATCTGCAAAACCACAGTCTGTTACTGGATCTGCCTGGTACATAGCGGTTGGCTGTCCAAGACAGTGGTGAGCATGGGCTGGCTCAACTCTTGCAGCAGTATGTGGAACTGATGGGTTGTTCCTAAATCCAGAAAATTACCCGTTGCCCCATAGTCCACAAAATCCTTTACCTGCCTCAAGATCTTACCCCGGGCAAACTCAGCCTTCAGCGCAAAACCAGAGTGCGGAGTCACGGGAGTAATGGCTGCTGACAGTTCTCCCGACACTGGATGGTCTTAGTGGTTCTCCCGATGGACATTCGACCCACAGATGACCTGCCTCCCACGGTAAAAGCAGCAACCGTGACTCCGACGTCAAGACTTCTCATTGGCAGAGAGTCTAATACAGCCAGCCTGCATGGGCTCGATAGGATCTTGAGCCGGAGACAGGATGGTCATGGTCCGAGGCTGGGGAGTGAAACTGAGATGTGTTGGGACCAGGCTAGGACCCACTCTCTTTGACCTCTTGAAGTAGTCCCACTCTCAGTCTGCCAGGTGATTATCTAGATGGATGGACTGGTCGACCAGAAGCTTTAAGTTCTCTGCTGGCTCTCCCAAGGTGAGCGCATCCTTCAGTTCAGCTCAGAGTCTGTGGTGGTATAGAGTGGCCAAGGCCTCCCCATTCCAGCCACTCTCTTGGCACAAGGTTCAAAATTCGATTGCGTAGTCGGAGGCTGACCGTCCACCCTGTCGAATCTTCATCAGGTTGTCCAAAGTTTGGCTGGATCTGGCGGAGTGATGGAGCACCTTCCTCATGGCAGCCACAAACTCCTTCAAACCCGAACAAACCTCTGACCTGTGTTCCCAATGGGCGATCGCCCAGTCCAGGGCTCTTTCAGTCATCAGAGAGATAATGAAGGTCACCTTTCCGCACTCCGAAGGGAACTGGGACGGCTAGAGTTCAAACGCTAATGAGCATTGGATGAGGAAGCCGCAGCAAGAACCCAGGTCACTGTTGAGTGTCTCCAGGACTGGAAGATGTTCTGACTCCTCACGGCGACCGAATATCTCTCCTGAACAACTCTGGCATCCTTTTAGCAAAAGTTGACAAATGGCTACCTGGAGTTCGTGCATCTCCAGGCTCTGTCTGAAAATCCTCTCTCTATGGTTGGTCACAGCAAACAAAAGACTCTGATACCCCACTGGGTCCATACTGGCTCAATTGCACAGTGATGAGAGTCCTTGACGATGATGGTTTGGACCCAGATCCGAGGGTATCCGAAGCAGGAATCAAGACATGGTATCAAACTGGATCAAGAGTCGAGCACAAAATGAATGTGAGACATTATTACTAGTAAGGCTCACAACTGAGCACTGAATCTCAGTTCAGGTGCCCTTTAAATTCTCATTTACTGGCACCAAAAACTTGATTGCCAATTAGCAGGACTGTCCTGAACCCTTAAAGGGGCTGCATCAGCTATCCATACTCCACAGAGTTAGAGTATCTCGTAACGACTCCACTCTCTGTTTCCCACCACCAAGCTAAATATGAATACAATTAGTTATTTCTTCCTGGACACCATCTGATTTAACCTTCAGCCTGCTATACTGGATCTTGTGAAAGGCCTGGCACATAGACAACATTCACTGGCCTATTCTCATTTATCCTCTTGGTTACCTCTTCCAAATATTTTACCAGTTTGTCAGGGATGATTTCCCATGCACAAATCTCTGTTGTTTATCCATAATTTGATAATACCTATCCAAATGTTCATAGATCCTGTTCCTCAAGATCTCCCCAATAAATTACCCACCACTAATATCAGACCCACTCGTCTTCATTTCCCTGGTGTGTCTCTGCTGCTCTTCTTAAATAATATTGTTCCGTTCCGCGCCTTGTGGCACATTGGGTGGCAACCTTACTATTTTTGTCCGTTTTTTATGAGGCCGAGTTGCTAGCTCGACACTCATCCCAGCACAGATGGAAAGTGTGCAAGGAGCCAGCTGAATTCGAATCCAGAACCATTAATCTCAAAGTCTGGTGCAGATGCAACTAAACCACCGGCTGATTTAAGTAACGGTACATTAACTACTTCCCAGTCTTCAGCAACTTCACTGTGGATAAGAATGAAGTATGTCTGCAAGTTAACTTACTTGCTGGTCAAAAGCCACTTCTGTCAAGCTGGTCATTGACTGGCCTGTTCAAAGGATGCATGGGCTGGCTTTCACGCTGTTGTACCAGCTTCCAGATCTGGACACCTCGGGTCCTAAGAATAGCACATGCCAAAGAGTGTGTCTCTTTAGCTAGAGGCTCACCTCAGGCTGAAGTCACAACCAGTACTTAAACCATTGGAAAACCTAGGAGGGCAGGTAGGAAGGTCCACGCACACGCTTAGCTAAGTACCTGTTTGTTGAATGTTCAGTTTTGTAGTTGTGTAACTTGGAGAGACTTAACAAAGTACCCTGTTGATTTAGGACTGTTACTGACTGTTTGGTGTTGCAGTTTTTGTAACTTATTGTGGTTTGGATGAGTGTTTGTTTGACTTAGATGCCTGGTTGATTGTTTTATATATAAATAAATGGTTAATGTGTTTACTTGCAATCAGTGTCCTCTGTCCCACTTATCAAATTTGTGAATCTGTTTCCCCAAAGCAGTCCTCTATATTGTAAACCGAAACTTTCTCGGACACATTTCATAAATTCCACCCCATCCAAGCACTTTATGCTACATTTTCCTATAATTGGGAAATTAAAATCTCCCATGAATACAACACTATTATGTTTAAAACCAACTGGACTCACTCTACATACCCTCTCTCCCAATTCCTTTTGATTATTGAAGGGGGTGCTATCATACAGTCCCACAGCATTAACCATTGCCTTCCTGTTTCCAACTTCTGTCCATTTGGTCTCACTGGATGAGCACACCTCCCCCGCCCCCCAGAAATATCCTCTCTAAACACTGTTGGTATGTCCCCTCTCATTGAAAAGTTAACATACAGAGTAAATTTATTATTAAAGTAGATATATAACCCTGAGATTTGCTTTCTTGTGAGCAAGCTCAATATATCTATAATAGAATAATAACCATAATAGAATCAATGAAATACCGCACCAACTGGGTGTTCAACCAGTGTGAAAAAGACAACTAACTGTGCAAATAGAAAAAGAAAGAAACAGTAATAATAAATAAATAGGCAATAAATATAGAGAACATGAGATGAAGAATCCTCGAAAGTGAGTCCTAAGGTTTTGGGAACATTTCGATGATTGGGGAAGTGAAGGTTCAAGAGCCTGATGGATGAGGAGTAATGGCAGTTCCTGAACCTGGTGGTGTGAGTTCTGAGCCTCCTGTACCTTCCTCCTAATGGGAACAGCAAGAAGAGATCATGTCCTTGGTGGGGGGCGGGGGGGAGGGTCCCTGGTGATGGACGCTGCTTTCCTGCGAAGACATTTCATGTAGATATGCTCAGTGGTAGGGAGGGCATTACTCTTGATGGACTAGACCGTATCAACTACTTTTTGAAGGATTTTCCATTCAAGGACATTGGGTTTCCATACCAAGCTTGATGCAGCCAGTCAATATACTCTCCACTACACCTCTATAGAAGATCATCAAAGTTTTGGATGTCATGCTGAATCTTCACAAACTAAGGAAGTAGAGGTGCTTCTGTGTTTTCTTCAGAATTCCACTTACGTGCTAGGCCCAGGACAGGTCCACCAAAATAATAACACCAAGGAATTTTACATTGTTGACTCTCTCCACCTCTGATCTTCTAATGAGGACTGGCTCATGAAGCTCTGGTTTCCTGCTCCTGAAGTCAATAATTAGCTCCTTGGTCTTGTTGACATTAAGTAAGAGGTTGTTGTTATGGCACATATTTTCAATCTCCCTCCTATATGCTGATTCACCACCACTGTGGATTCGGCCTACAACCGTGGTGTCATCAGCAGACTTGAATATGGCATTGGGGCTGTGCTTAGCAGGTAGAGCAGGGGGCTAAATGCACAACCTTTGGCCACCTGTGTTGATGGAGATTGTGGAGGAAATATTGTTGCCAATCACCACATCCTCACTTACCTGCACCTCTGTCAAGCCTTTATCATCTGCACCTTGAAACATTCAGCTGCCAGTCCTGCCTTTAACTCAACCATGTTTCTGTTCTGGCAATAATATCCCAGTCCCCAGAGCTAATCCATGCTCTGAGTTTGTCTGCCGTACCTGTGAAACCTGCACTGAAATAAATGCAGCTTAAACCAGCAGTCTTTCCTTTCCTTTTACTTTGCCCTGGCTATGCTGATTACTTTGATCATTGGCTGCAGTATCTGACATCAATTTGCCATCAGTGTTTCTATGGCTCAGATTCCACCCCCCCATCTCACTTCAAAAGGAAAGCAGATGGGCAAAATGAAGAAATGAGGTACCTTTGGCAGACTGGCAGTAAAAGGATCCTAAGAGATTCTATACATATTTTCAGAGCAATACAACCACCAGGGAGATAATAGCATCAATGTGGTGATCCACATGTGGAGCCACGGGAGACAGGTGCGGGCTTAAAGGAACATCTCTCACCTTTCTTTACCATGGACATTGTAGTGGAAACCAAGGCATTCAGGTAAGAGAAAAGTTTTGAAGCATATCTGCATTCTTGGCCCCTTATATAAGGAAGGATGCATTAGCTTTGGAGGCAATCCAAAGAGGATGAGTGGGCTAATTCTTGGGAAGAGAGAGTTGTCCCATCATGAACAGCTAAAATTAGTTAGATCTGGATTTCTCCAGGGTTGTTGTTATTGAAATTCAAGATCCTACGTGGACATGACAGGGTAGATGTTGGGTTGTTGACAGGGTTACACTGCGAGAGTCTCAGATTCTCTCAAGCTAGGGTCTTTATTTTTCTTTGGAGTGAAAGAGGAGGAAAGCTGATGAGACAGAGGTGTATAAGAGGCACACATAGACTGGACAGCCAGCGACATTTTCCGAGGGTGGAGAATGGTTAATATAAGAGGACGTAATTTTCAGGTGATTGGAGGAAAGTGTAGCAGAGATGACAAAGGTATTTTTACACAGAGAGTGATGGGTGTGTGGAATGGACTGACAGGGCTTGTGCTAGAGGCAGATACATTAGGGACATTTAAGAGACTCTTAATTAGATAGGCACACAATGAAAGAAAAATTGAAGATTATCAAGGCAGAGAGGGTTGGGTTGATCTTGGAGTAGGTTAAAAGCTTAGAATAAGACCATAGACTGAAGGGCCTGGACTGTGCTCTACAGTTATATTTTTTTAATGGAGTTGCTGAAGCTCCTTTAGCATCTAAAGGTGTGTAAAACCCTAGGGCATGACCAGATGTATCGAGGACATTATGAGAAGCCAGGGATGAAATTGTTTGGGTTCATGCAGAGATATTTGCATCAACCTTTACCACCAGTGAGGCAGCAGAAGACTGGAGGTGGCTAATGTTGTGCCCTTATTTTAATAAGAGCTGCTATGACACGCCAAGGAACTACAGGTGGGTATGCCTACCTTCGGTGGTGGAAAGGTTACTGAAGGGGATCCAAGAGATGGCATCTACCTGAATTTGGAAAGGCAGGACTGGTTGAAGAAAGTCAGCAGAGTTTTCTGAGTGGAAAATCATGTCTCATGAATTTGACTTTTTTTAAGTCCAAGAGGATTGAAGAGGGCAGCGCACTTGGCGTCATCTAAATGGACTTTAACAGAGACTTTGATAAGATCCATCCTGATAGGCTAGATCACATGGGATCCAGGGTCAGTTAGCCAACTGGGCATAGCATTGGCTTGATGGTAGTGGAGGGTTGTTTGCAAGATTGGAGGCCTTTGACTAATGGTGTTCCACAAGATCAGTGCATATTAAAAATCAGGATGAAAAACTAATTAGCATGGCTTGTAAGGTTGTGGATGAGATTAAGTTTGGCGGGAAAGTGCACAATCCCCTGGAAGTAGCAACTCCGGTGGATAAAATGGTGACGTCATATGACATGCTTGCCTTCATTGGATGCGGCACTGAGTACAACAGCTGGGATGTCATATTGCACCTATATTGGTGAGAGCGCTCTTGATGTACTGTGTGAGGTCCTGGACACATGGCTATAGGATGCTGTAAAGGCTGCAGAAAAATTTCACAAGGATGCTACCAGGACCAGAGACTTAAATTATAAGGAGTGACTGCTTAGACAGACTGGAGTTCATGGCTCAAGGGTGACCATAAAAAATTATGAGGGGCCTAGAAAGTGAGAATGATCACAGCTACTTACCAGAATCGAGGAGTCTAAAACCAGAGGGCATAGATTTAAGATAAAAGGGTAAAAATAATAGGCAACTTAAGGAGTGGGTTTTTAAACAGAGATTGTCATATCAGATCATAAGGTCATAAGATGTGGGAGCAGAATTAGGCCATTTGCCCCACTGAGTCTGCTCTGCCATTCCATCATGGCTGATTTATTATCCCTCTCAAACCCATTCTCTTGCCTTCTCCTCATAACCTTTGACACCTTATAACTGTACTCAGTGACTTGGCCTCGACAGTCATCTGTGGCAATGAATTCCACAGATTCACCACCCTCTGGCTAAAGAAATTCCTTCCCATCTCTGTTCTAAATGGATGTCCAGCTATTCTGAACTGTGCCCTACGGTTCTAAATTAACACGTTATCTAGGCTTTTATATTCAATAGGTTTCAATAAGATCTCCTCTCATTCTTCTAAACAGTGACTACAGGCCCAGAACCATCAAACACTCCTCTTATGTTAACCATTTCTTTCCTGGAATAATTCTCATGAACTTCCTCTGGACCCTTCCCAATGCCAGCACATTTTGTCTAGATAAGGGGTGCAAATTGCTTATAATACTCCAGGTGCAGTGTGACCAATGTTTGATAAAGCACCAACATCGGAGGAACATCTGGAAAACTTCTGAAATGCCCACTTCGCTGCCGCTGCTATTGTGTGGTAACTGGAATCTCCGGAGCAGAAGCCCCGAATTCTCGGCTTTGCTTGTTTCAGTGGCCGGGGCTAGGTTGAAGGCGCTCGGCAGAGGATGGCGCTCAGGAGGCTGTATTGGAGGGGCTAGTTGGAGGCTCCAAGTTTTCGGACGGATGGACTCAGTGTCAGCTGTGGGCAGCTGCTTCCAAGGCATCAGCAAGTTGACGGTGCCTGGAGGTTTATGGCAGGGAGTTTCTCCCTTTTGCCGCCTGCTATCGGGGACTCGGGAGTCGATCGACTCGGGGACTTTGAGACTTTTTCTACTGTGCCCATGGTTTGTTCTTCATCAAATTATGGGATTGCTTTGCACTGCTGTAACTATATGTTATAATGATGTGGTTCTGTCAGTGTTAGTCTTTGGTTTGTCCTGTTTTCTGTGATATCACTCCAGAGAAACATTGTATCATTTCTTAATGCATGTATGCATTTCTAAATGACAATAAAAGAGGAATGAATGTTCTCATAATCTAAAAACCTTTAGGGAATCCTACACAAGGACTCCCAAGTCCCTTTGCATCTTTGATTTTTTGAATTTTCTCTCTGTTTAGAAAATAGTGTACACCTTTATTTCCTCTAACAACGTGCATGACAATACACTTCTCTACACTACAGTCCATCTGCCACTTCTTTACTCATTCTCCCAAACTGTCCAAGTCCTTGGGCAGACTCCCTACATCTTCTACCTGCCCTGCCACCTCTCTTTGTATCATTTGCAAAACTGGCCACAAAGCCATCAATTCCAACACACAAATCATTAATAAGTAATGCAATAAGGAACGGTCCTGATACCAACCCCAGTGGGACATCACTAGTCACCAGCAACCAACTAGAATAGGCCTCAATTATTCCCACTCTCTGCCTCCTGCCGGTCAGCCAATCTTCTATCCATGTTAGTATCTTTCTGGTAACACCATGGGCTTTTACCTTGTTAAGCAGTGTCGTATGTGGTACCTTATTAAAGGCCTTCTGAAAATCCAAGTAAATAACATCTCCTGACTCTCCTTTCTCTATCCTACCTGTTATTTCCTCAATAAATTCCAACAGATATGTCAGGCAAGATTTCCCCTGAAGGAAACCCTGCTGACTTTGTCTTACTTGATCATGCAAGTCAAAGTACCCCAAAACTTCATCCTTAATAATGGACTCCAACATCTTCCCAAACACTGAAGTCAGGCTAACTTGCCTAAAATTTCCTTTCTTCTGCCTCTCTCCCTCCCTTTTTAAAGAGTGGAGTGAACTTTTAGAACTTTTAGAACTCCAGAACCATTCCAGAATCCCTTCAGCTACCTCTTTCACAACGTTGGGGTGTAGTCCATATGATCCTGGTGATTTATCTGCCTTCATATCACTCTGCTTCCCAAGCACCTTCTGCTTAGCAACAACTTCACACACTTCTGACCCCTAGCACTCAAATTTCTGGTATATTTATAGTGTTTTCCACAGTGAGGACTGATGCAAAATACTTATTAATATCATCCGCCATTTCTTTATCCCCCATTGCTACCTCTTCAGCTTCATTTCCAGTGGTCCAATATTCACTTTTGCCTCTGATTTACTCTTTATATATCTGAATAAAACATTTGATATCCTCTTTGATATTATTGGCTACCTGATCTTCATATTTCATTTTTTCTCTCCTTATGTCTTTTTTTAGTTGCCTTTTGTTGGTTTTTAAAAGCTTCCCAGTTCTCTTACTTCCCACTAATTTTTGCTATATTACACGAGCTCTCTTTTGCTTTCCTGCTGTGTTTGATTTTCCTTCTCAGCAACAGTTGCATCATCCTCCCTTAGGAAAACAACTTCTTCAGCACATTCCGAATTGCCCCCAGAAACTCCAGCCACTGTTGCTCTGCAGTCATCTCTGCTAGTGTCTTCTTCGAATTAACTTTAGCCGTTTCCTCTCTCATGCTTCTGTAATTGCCTCTACTTTACTGTAATGCTAATATATCTGATTTTATCTTTTCCCTTTCAAACTGCAGGGTGAATTCTGTCATATTATGATCACTGCATCCTACAGGTTCCTTTACCTTAAGCTCCCTATCAAATCCAGTTCATTACACAACACCCAACCCAGAGTTGCCTTTCCCATAGTGGGCTCAACCACAAACTGCTCTAAAAAGCCATCTTGTAGACATTCTTCAAATTTGCTTTCTTGGGATCCAGCACCAACTTGATTTTGCCAATCCACCTGCATGTCAAAATTCCCTTTGTCTATCTTAACATTGCCTTTATTGTAGGCCTTTTCTATTTTCTGTTGAAATTTATATCCCACATCCTGGCCATTGGTTGGAATCCCGTATATAAATCCCTTCAGGGTCTTTTTACCCTTGCAATTTCTCAAATTGACCCCACTCTACATTATCAAACAAGCTGCCAGAGGAAGGTACAATTATGTACTACCTGCGGGTACAATGATATTTGTATTTAAATGGCTTGATCTCCACCTATTAGCTAACAGTAGTATTTATAAGGTGCACTGTTCAAAGATGGGTTTATGTGTTTGCTGTGAAAGTGTTTGTACTGGGTGGGAGCTTGGATAGCAGCAGAAAAGTTTGAAAGTCACTTCAGGTGTTCTACTGTAGAGTAACATTTCACTTCATTGTGCATGGTGGTCTTCAACTCCTGAATCTTTTGCGATGTAAAATCATGATATATAGAGTTAGTTGGGAATGTACCCCATCCAAAGTGTAAAGGGCACCTGTAATATTAATTGTTGCCATATTTTCAGTGTTCATGCTATAAAGTTGATTTGAATAACGTACTTGATCCTGAATCGTGGGTATTATCTCAATGATTCCAATGATCTGACTGAATCACTGTTGTCATTAAAGTAATATGCATGAAATTCCTGAGGAAATCTGGATTTACACCCTGACAAAGTCAACAGATTTTTACACAAGGTAAATCTCAGCTGAATTTCAAACAGTTAAGCTCAGTCTTCTAAAAAAAATCCCAAAGATATGTGCTCTACCTTACAGCTCAAGTTAGAGTTCATGAACTGGATGAGTGCTATAAACTATGTGCAAGATATACGTTGTATTATAGTGTATGGTATAATTCTGCAGACTATTGACATTGACATGTAGTTTGTTCTATGTTGATTTGAAGCAGTTGTGCCTTTTAGGTGCAGCTCAGGCATTAATATCTCGAGATGTTTCTTCATTGTTAGTCACTGCCCAAATATGATAGCAGTAAACAAAATGAGTTTCATTCATAGAATTTCCTTCCAAATGACTCATTTCTTGGAAGTAGTTTTTTTCTGTGTTTATTACAGACAAGCTGGGTAAAACAGTGGCAGACTAGCAGCTGGTCAATGCTGACTTTTCAGATTCTCTTACCATTGCACAACTATTGTGTCTGTTGTGTGATGAAGCAAATTGCTTCACAATTGTTGACCACTCCACCTGAAACATAACATGTTGTATATGACAAAGATGTTTAAAAAGTATGGTATATTTCTTCAATCCTGTTAATGAGATCCAAAGATTCAAAGTTTTAATGTACATTTACAAAAATGCTCAAAAACTTCCATAGATGTAGCATGGAGAGCATTCTGACAGGCTGCATCACTGTCTGGTATGTGGGAGAGGGGGCTACTGCACAGGACTGAAAGAAGCTGCAGAGGGTTGTAAATTTAGCTGGCTCCATCTTGGGTATGAGCCTACAGAGTACCCTGGACATCTTCAGGGAGTGGTGTCTCAGAAAGGCAGTGTACATTATTAAGGACCTCCAGCACCCAGGGCATGTCCTTTTCTCACTGTTACCATCAGGTAGGAGGTACAGAAACCTGAAGGCGCACACTCAGTAATTCAGGAACAGCTTCTTCCCCTCTGCCATCTGATTCCTAAATGGACATTGAACCCTTGAACACTACCTCACTTTTTTAATATATATGATTTCTGTTTTGCACAATTTTAAATCTATTCAATATACATATATTGTAATTGATTTACTTATTTATTTATTGTTATTTTTCTTCTGTATTATAATTGCTGCTGCTAAGTTAACAAATTTCACAACACATGCCGGTGATAATAAACCTGATTCTGACTCTGGAACATCTATTGTCAAAGTACATAATGCAGTATACAACCCTTAGATTCATCTCCCCCACAGACAGCTATGAAACAATGAAAACCATTGAACCTGCACTAAAAAATACAAAGCGTGCAAATGGCAACAAAAAAAACAGTGAGAAACACATAACAGAAAAACACAAAATCCAGAGTCCAGGCATATTCAGTTCAACTCAGTTCATTATCTGCAGGCTGTCCTGATTAAAATCACCTAAATTAGCAACAAAAAAATGGAGTGGGCAGGAACCAGAAACACATCAGAACGTGAACTATAGAGACCAATCCACAAACTACACTGATGAAACCTTGCCCAAGACGCAGAAATGTGGCACCATTCTCCTACACCGTCGAGGGAGGGAGGGAGAGGGGGAGAGAGAGAGAGAGAGAGACGGGGGAGAGGGAGAGAGAGGGGGAGGGGGAGAGGGGGGAGTGAGAGAGGGGAGGGGGAGAGAGAGTGGGGGAGGGAGAGAGGGGAGAGAGAGGGGGGAGAGCGGGAGAGGGGGAGAGAGAGAGAGAGACCATTCGAACGCAGACACCCACTCTTGCAGCAGTGAGCAAGAGGCTGGTAGATGGTGCAGAACATTTCCTCACCTTCTGAGATTGCCTCAATGATTACAATCTTCCTTGGTGATTTAATCAGTGAGAAATGTAGTGGATCATGGGCTTGCACCCCAGCTCCAGGCTTCTTGGCCTCAAGGGCGCACATTTCACTCGAAGCCCCACGGAACCCTCTTTGAGACAGCAAAGCACCAGATCGTTCAATTGGCTGAAAAACACACCACCAAAATGGAGTTCACAGGTTCCAACAGTAGCAGAAACACATTTGAAAGTAAAAGGACATAAAAGAAGTAGTTTTGTGAACCATCTGGAGGATGCCGCCCTTGGTCATGTTGTTTGCAGGCACCAGCATCTTCGGGCCATGGAGTCAAAGAGCAATAAAGCTCAGATACAGGTGCTTCATCCCATTTACCTACCCAAAGGCGACTGAAATGATACTATTGCAAGTTACTCAACCACTTCCTCTGGCAGCTCATCCATATACTCACCACCCTCTGTGTGGAAAAGGTTGCCCTCAGAGTCTTTTTTAATCCTTCCTCTTTTTCCCTAATCCTATGCCCCCTAGGTTTGGACTCCCTACCCTGGGAAAAAAACTGCTACCGATCACTAGGTTTTCTACATTCTGAGATTATTTAAAATGAACTCCTGATTAGCGCTCATTGCAGGGTCCTTGTGTTGAGAATGATCAGTCTCACAGCGTCGCTCGGTCAAGCCACTGATGTTTTGTTGTATAAACTTGTTTCCATCTCTACATGAGAGTTTGCCATTCCTCCACACCTGGATTCAGTCATTGTCAGTGCTCATTGTGACACCTACACTCCAAAGAATAAAGACCTCACGTAACCAACCTCACCCTGTAACTCAGAACCTCCGGTCTTGGCAACATCCTTGTAAATCTTCTCTGAATTTTTTCTTATTTAACTACATCTTTCCTAAAATAGGGTGATCAAAACTGTTCATAGTACTCTAAGCATAGCCTCACCAGTGACTTGTTCAACTGCAACATAATGTCCCAACTCCTATACTTAATACTCTAGCTAATGAAGGCTACATGCCTCTTTCTTCATCCTATTTACCTGTGAAATCACTTTCAATGAACTATGCTCCTGTACCCCTAGGTCCCTCTGTTCCTTTACACTCCTTAGTGCCTGACCATTTGTAGTATTAGTCCTATAGTGGTTGAATTTCCAAAATGCATCTCCTCCCACTTAATTGTATTGAAATCCATTGGTACCTCCTTGGTCCACCTCCCTCACTGATCAGCATCCTCCTATAATCTACAAAATCAACACCACCTCATAATGTAGTATCATGCACACACACATACTGATCGAGCCTTATGCATTTACATCGAAAACCATTTATATAAATAACAAGAGTCCCAACACTGACCCTTGCTGCCATTGGCCTCCATTTCAAGAAACAATCTTCAATCACCACCCTCTGCTTCTAACTTCTGAGCCAGTTTTGGATCTGCCTGGATTCCATGTGACCTAACCTTCCAGATCAGCTTACCACATAGGACCTTATCAAAAACCTTGCCAAAGTCAAATAGATAATAGCCATTACTCTACACTCAACTACCCTTTTGGTCACCTCCTAAAAAATTGAGAAAATGTTCATCAACCACAAATTTCCCTGAACAAAGGCATGCTAATCAGACACTGTCTATCCAAATGATGGTGAATGCTGTCTCTCAGAATTCCTTCCAGGAACCTCTCCACCACTGATGTCAATCTGACTGACCTGTACTTCTCACTTGTCCTTCCTACCCTTCTGAAACAATAGAATAACTTCAGCCAGCATCCAGTCTTTGGGAACCTCACCATTGGCTGACAATGAAGCAAATATCCCTAAAAGCGCCTCCACAATTTCTTCTCTAGCCTCCCATAGATGGAAGATGCATGTATGCAGGCCCTGGAGGTTTATCCATATCAATGTGCTGCAAGGTTGTATATCCTGTACCTCCTCCCTAGTAATATGAACGTCCTCCAAAACACCTCCACTTGTTTTCCTTACCTCTCAAGCAGCTATGGCTTTCTCCTCTGTAAACACTGGGGAGAAATATTAATTGAAAATCCCACCCATGTCCTGTGCCTCCAGACATAGGTGGTCCTACTAATATCCAAGGTAACCTATTTCTTCTTAGCTACCCTTTTATTCTTAATATAGCGATAAAATCTTTTCAGATTTCCCTTTACCTTACGTGCCAGGTCTATCTTATACCCATAGATACAAGAGGTGCAGCAGACGCTGGAAATCAAGAGCGATACACATAATATGCTGGAGGACCTCAGCAGGTCAGGCAGCGTCTATGGATAGGAATAAACAATCGATATTTCAGTTAAGACCTTTCATCAGTCCTGAAAAGCCTAGATGAAGTGGTCATGCAGAGGATGTTTACAACTGGGGGAGAGTATGGACCAGAGGGCACAGTCCCAGATTAGAAGGACATCCCTTTTGAACTGAGATGAGGAGGAATTTCCTTATCCAGATGGTGGTGAATCTGTGGAATTCATTTCCACGGGTGGCTGTGGAGGCCAAATCATTGGGCATATTTAAAGCAGAGGTTGATAGGTTCTTGATTAGTAAGGAGTTCAAAGCCTTTATGGGAGAAGGCAGGAGAATGGGTTTGAAGGGAAAATAAATCAGCCATGATCAAATGACAGAACAAAATAGGTGGGGTGAATGGCCTAATTCAGCTCCTATGTCTTATGGTCTTATGTCTCATGGGAAAATAGACACTTTTCCTTGGAAAACAGAAAAATAGATGTGCCATATAGTTATTGTGAATTTTTCACAATAGAAGACTTTTAAAACATTCCAATAGTAATAGATAAGCAAGAGACTCTAAGGAAGAAAGAACTATGTCTATCACTGGAAAAATAGCATCGTATATTGTAAAACAATAAGGTTAAAAGCTGACAGCTCACAGAATTGGTGGCCTGCACAGTGAAGTCTTAAGGGAAGTCATTATTACCTCCTTAAATGATTTCTACTGCCTGTCTCTCATCTTACTAGATATTCTACAGTACTTTGTCATGGTCTTTTCTAGGGGGAGTGCAGAAGAATGACAGGCTTTCTCTGTTATGGGGGTCTCTGGCACTGACTCAACCCAGGAGCTGCAGATGGCAGGCTCACAACTCAACCCAAGAGCCGAGGAATGGCAGAATTCCCATGAAGAAACAGAAACAAGAGGTTAGACATGGGACTACCAACTGAGACTTGAAGAAGTGACTGAGCAACACTGCAAAACTAATCAATCTCTCCAACACAATGACTCCACTAAGGCATTAAACAAGAATCCGTAAGTAATCATAGAGCACATGCCAGTCACAATTAACTTTTCAAGACTGAACCAAAAGCAACAGGCTCAGCAGCTCTAGTTAAGATAATGATTAGTAAATATAGGTGCTCAAGAACACTAAAAGCTCAATGCAGGGCTCATTACAATTTACCCTGTCCACTTCAACCAGCTTCCTCATCCATCCTTTGTAATTCCCCTTATTTGATTCAGATCAAAATTTTCCACTCTCAAGTAGAACACTAAATTTGATTATGCTTCCCAGGGGATTTGTTATTGGGAGATTTGTTAATATTTTGTTACACATTACTAAATAGTCTGATTCAGATCCCATTAGTAAATCCAGACACTGGAAGCATTGATGGATATTCAAGATCTGAGTCACAGGGGAGAATTCCACCCCAGGTTCCACTAGGCTGAACCCTGCTATTCATCACTGGAATGTCCCTGTTTTGGATCATAACCTGGGCAGGTTCTAACAGTCATTACACTCCCTCAAAGCAATGGAAAGGAAGTTGACAGATTGGGAGTACAGGTAATTGCGAGACTATCTAATCAAATAAGTAATTTGCAGGATATTAAAAGAACTATGGCTCATAATTTGGTTGTCAGTAATAGATGTATGTTAAATATGTTGATATACAAATACCTAAATTGTGCCATTGGCTGGGAGCACTATTTTAACTAAATTTTTAGCTGATAGTTTACAGGTAAATGTAACACTGAAACGTAAAATTTGCCTTGGGTAGAAGGTACAAAAGCCTCAGGACTCACACCACCAGGTTCAAGAACAGTTTCTACCCCTCAGGTTCTTGAATAAAAAAGAATAACTATATTCACTTGCCCCATCATTGAAATGTTCTTACAACCAATGATCTCACTTTAAGGACTTCTTTTCTCATTATCTCATGCTCTCATTATTTATTGCTATTTATTTATATTTGCATTTGCACAATATGTTGTCGTCTGCACTCTGGTTGCTCTTTCAATGATCCTGTTATAGTTACTGTCCTACAAATTTGCTGAGAATTCCCATAGGAAAATGAACCTCAGGATAGTGATATATCCAGTAAGTACTTTGACAATAAAATTTACTTTGAACATTTTTGTGTAAAATAATAACAGTTCTTCTTACTGTAGGAAAAGTGTAGCTGTACTGAAAATCCAGATGGTTACTTTCATTGAGGACTGAAGACCAGCATCACCATCCCAGGCGACAATTGGCCTAAGCTTTAATGAATCGGTGATGTTTTACAGTGCCTTTAGATTTCTATAACAACCTGCGCTTCTTGTAATTACTAATGATCAATGGCTTCAAAAGTGCAAACCGTACTTCCTTTGAATCTTGTCAGCATTCACAGAGCATGCCAAAAATTTTAGATTATACATCCTGATCCATCCAATTAAACAAAAATTTTCAGGAGTCTGTATATTACCAACATCTGTATCAAAACCTGAATCATAGAACATAGAGCATAGAAGAGTATAGCCCAGAAACAGGCCCTTCGGCCCACAATGTTGTGCCAAACCAGCCAAAAAGTAAATCAAAAAACCCTCAAAGGCTAATCCCTCCTACCTACAGAATGTCCATATCCCTCCATCTTCCTCATATTCGTGTGCCTATCTAAACATCTCTTAAAAGCCTCTAATCTATTTTCCTCTACCACCATACCAGGCAATGCATTCCAGTCATCCACCACTCTCTGAGTAAAGCAAAATTACCCTTCACATTACCTTTGGATCTAACTGCCCTCACCTTCAAAGCCTGCCCTCTGGTATTAGACATTTCTACCCTGGGAAAAAGATATTCCCTGTCTACTCTATCTATGCCTCTCATAATCTTGTAAACCTCTATCAGATCTCCTCCGCTGCTCCAAAGAAAACAACCCAAGTTTGTCCAGACTCTCGGAGTTTGACTGCGACCAGTCGCAGAGTGGGAGTACGTACCTTTTCAATCAGGTCTGTGCTCAAGATTAAAAATGATGAAGTTTGCAGCGGTTTTTTGGAGTTGGACTGTGACCAATCGCTGAGTGGGATTCATTAAATAAGAGCAACACAAGTGCCAGTGGAGCGGCCATCGTTGTGAGCGGGCCAATGTTTGGAGTGCCTTTGCTCATCAGGCTTAGGTAAGGTAAACTCTCTGGTAAGTTTCTCTTTTTGTACTTAATTCTACCTTCCTCATCTGTTAGGGCAAAGTAGTGCAGTGAGAATGGCTCCAGGGGCAGTGTTTTTACTGTGTGAGATGTGGGAATGCAGGGGAGACACTCTCTTTCCTGGATTAACTCATCTGCACCAGCTCCACAGAAGATATATTAAGGAACTGGAGTTGCAGCTTGCTGACCTTTTGCCTCATATGGGACAATGAGGAGGTGATAGACAGGAGTGTAGACAGGTAATATGCAATGGCAAGCATTTAAAGGTTGCATGGATGAACTACAACAATTGTTCATCCCAGTTTGGCAAAAGAATAAATCAAGGAAGGTAGTGCACCCGTGGCTGACAAGAGAAATTAGGGATAGTATCAATTCCAAAGAAGTAGCATACAAATTAGCCAGAGAAAGTGGCTCACCTGAGGACTGGGAGAAATTCAGAGTTCAGCAGAGGAGGACAAAGGGCTTAATTAGGAAGGGGAAAAAAGATTATGAGAGAAAACTGGCAGAGAACATAAAAACGGACTGTAAAAGCTTTTATAGATATGTAAAAAGGAAAAGACTGGTAAAGACAAATGTAGGTCCCCTGCAGACAGAAACAGGTGAATTGATTATGGGGAGCAAGGACATGGCAGACCAATTGAATAATTACTTTGGTTCTGTCTTCACTAAGGAGGACATAAATAATCTTCCAGAAATAGTAAGGGACAGAGGGTCCAGTGAGATGGAGGAACTGAGTGAAATACATGTTAGTAGGGAAGTGGTGTTAGGTAAATTGAAGGGATTGAAGGCAGGTAAATCCCCAGGGCCAGATGGTCTGCATCCTAGAGTGCTTAAGGAAGTAGCCCAAGAAATAGTGGATGCATTAGTGATAATTTTTCAAAACTCGTTAGATTCTGGACTAGTTCCTGAGGATTGGAGGGTGGCTAATGTAACCCCACTTTTTAAAAAAGGAGGGAGAGAGAAACCGGGGAATTATAGACTGGTTAGCCTAACGTCGGTGGTGGGGAAACTGCTGGAGTCAGTTATCAAGGATGTGATAACAGCACATTTGGAAAGCGGTGAAATCATCGGACAAAGTCAGCATGGATTTGTGAAAGGAAAATCATGTCTGACGAATCTCATAGAATTTTTTGAGGATGTAACTAGTAGAGTGGATAGGGGAGAACCAGTGGATGTGGTATATTTGGATTTTCAAAAGGCTTTTGACAAGGTCCCACACAGGAGATTAGCGTGCAAACTTAAAGCACACGGTATTGGGGGTAAGGTATTGGTTTGGGTGGAGAATTGGTTAGCAGACAGGAAGCAAAGAGTGGGAATAAACAGGACCTTTTCAGAATGGCAGGCGGTGACTAGTGGGGTACCGCAAGGCTCAGTGCTGGGACCCCAGTTGTTTACAATATATATTAATGACTTGGATGAGGGAATTAAATGCAGCATCTCCAAGTTTGCGGATGACACGAAGCTGGGTGGCAGTGTTAGCAGTGAGGAGGATGCTAAGAGGATGCAGGGTGACTTGGATAGGTTGGGTGAGTGGGCAAACTCATGGCAGATGCAATTTAATGTGGATAAATGTGAAGTTATCCACTTTGGTGGCAAAAATAGGAAAACAGATTATTATCTGAATGGTGGCCGATTAGGAAAAGGGGAGGTGCAACGAGACCTGGGTGTCATTATACACCAGTCATTGAAAGTGGGCATGCAGGTACAGCAGGCGGTGAAAAAGGCGAACGGTATGCTGGCATTTATAGCGAGAGGATTCGAGTACAGGAGCAGGGAGGTACTACTGCAGTTGTACAAGGCCTTGGTGAGACCACACCTGGAGTATTGTGTGCAGTTTTGGTCCCCTAATCTGAGGAAAGACATCTTTGCCATAGAGGGAGTACAAAGAAGGTTCACCAGATTGATTTGCTGGGATGGCAGGACTTTCATATGAAGAAAGACTGGATGAACTGGGCTTGTACTCGTTGGAATTTAGAAGATTGAGGGGGATCTGATTGAAACGTATAAGATCCTAAAGGGATTGGACAGGCTAGATGCAGGAAGATTGTTCCCGATGTTGGGGAAGTCCAGAACAAGGGGTCACAGTTTGAGGATAGAGGGGAAGCCTTTTAAGACCGAGATTAGGAAAAACTTCTTCACACAGAGAGTGGTGAATCTGTGGAATTCTCTGCCACAGGAAACAGTTGAGGCCAGTTCATTGGCTATGTTTAAGAGGGAGTTAGATATGGCCCTTGTGTCTACAGGGGTCAGGGGGTATGGAGGGAAGGCTGGGGCGGGGTTCTGAGTTGGATGATCAGCCATGATCATAATAAATGGCGGTGCAGGCTCAAAGGGCCGAATGGCCTACTCCTGCACCTATTTTCTATGTTTCTATGTTTCTATGTAATCACCCCGAGGTTGCAGGAGGCAGTAACTGGGTGACTGTCAGGAGAAGGGGGGGAATCCACAGCCAGTGCAGAGTACACCTGTGGCCATTCTCTTCAATAATATATACAACTTTAGATACTATTGAGGGGGACGACCTACCAGGGGAAGTCACAGTCACCAGGTCTCTGGCACTGAGTCTGGTGCTATGACTCAGGAGAGCAGAGAGGTGAAGAGGACTGCAGTGTTGATAGGAGATTCCAAAGTCAGAGGAACTGAGACTCGATTTTGTGGGCATGATAGAGAAAGCCAGATGATACGTTGCCTCCAGGTGCCAGAAGTCTTGGTACAGGTTTATGACATTCTGAAGGGGGAGTATGAGCAGCCAGAAGTCTTGGTACATATTGGCACCAGTGACATAGCTGGAAAAGGTGAGGAGAACCTGAAGAGAGATTTTAGGGAGCTAGGTAGAAAGCTGAGAAACAGGACCTCCAGGGTGGTAATCTCTGGATGGCTGCCTGTGCCATGCACCTGTGATGGTAAGAATAGGATGATTTGGCAGGTGAATGCGTGGCTGAGGAACTGGTGCAGGGGGGCAGGGGTTCAGCTTTCTGGATCATTGCAATCTTTTCTGGGGAAGGTACAACATGTACAGATTGGATGGGTTACACCTGAACCTGGGGGGACCAATATCCTTGCTGGCAGGTTTGGTAGAGCTGTTTAGGAGTGTTTAAACTAATCTGGCAGCGGGTGGGAACCGGAGTGATAGTGCTGAGGATGAGGTAGTTGTGATACAAGCCGAGGCTGTGTGTAGTGAGACTCATAGCAAGGAGATACTGATGATGGGGCAAAATTGCAGTCAACAGGATGTGTTGCAATGTAGAAGGTGGACAAAATCAAAAAGGGTGAATACAGGTTAGAAGGTGTTATATTGGAATGTGTGCAGGAAATTGGCATAAGTTAGATGAACCTGTAGCACAGTTGCAGATTTGCAGGTATGATGTTGTGGGCATCATTGAATTGTGGCTGAAAGAAGATTATAGCTGGGAGCTTAACGTCTAAGAATACACATTGTTTATAAAGACAAGCAGGAAAGCAGAGGAGGTGACGTTACTCTGTTTGCAAAAAAAGAATTCAAATCATCAGAAAGAAGTGACATAGGGTCAAAAGGTGTTGAATCATTCTGGATAGAGCTAAGGAACTGCAAGGTTAAAATGACCCTGATGGGAGTTGTATACAGACCCCCAAACAGTAGTAAGGATGCGGCCTACAAATTACAATGGGAGATAGAAAATGCATGCCAAAAGAACAATGTTACCATTATCAGGCAGGGTTTCAATACACAGGTAGATTGGGAAAATCAGGTTGCTGTTGGATTCCAAGTGGGGGAATTTCTAGAATGCCTGTGTGATGGATTTTTACAGCATCTTGATGTTGAGCCCACTAGGGGATCAGCTTTTCTGGATTGGGTGTTGTGCAATAAGCCAGAATTGATTAGAGAGCTTAAGGTATAAAAATCCCTTGGAGGCAATTGATCATAATGTGATAGAATTCCCCCAGCAAGTTGAGAAGGAGAAGCTAAAGTCAGATGTATCAGTATTACGGTGGTGTAAACGGAATTACAGAGGCATGAGAGTGGAGCTGGCCAAATTTGATTGGAAAAGAACACTGGCAGGATGATTGCAAAGCGGCAATGGCTGGAATTTCTGGAAGCAATTCAGAGGGAGCAGGATATATACATCCCAAAGAGGAAGAAGTATTCTAAAGGCAAGATGACCTGACCGTGGCTAACAAGAGAAGTCAAACCCAACATAAAGTCCAAAGAGAGGACATATAATAAAACAGAAATCAGTGGGAAGTTAGAGGATTGAGAAGATTTAAAAACCAACAGAAGGCAGTTGAAAAAAAGTTATTAAGAAGGAAAAGATGGAATACGAAGGTAAGCTAGCCGTTAATATTAAAGAGGATACCAAAAGTTCCATCAGATACATAAAGTGTAAAAGAGAGTCAAGAGTGGATATCAGACCACTGGAAAACGATGCTGGAGATATAGTAATGGGGGACAAGGAAATGGCAAACAAACTGCATCAGTCTTCACTGTGGAAGACACTAGTAGTGTGCCAGAAGTTTGAGAGTGTTGGGAGAGAAGTGTGTGAAGTTGCCATTACTAGGGAAAGTGTGCTTGGGACAGTGAAAGGTCTGAAGGTAGATGTCACCTGGACCAGATGGTATACACCCCAGGGCTCTGAAAGAAGTGGTTGAAGAGATTATGGAGGCATTAGTAATGATCTTTCAAGAATCAATGAACTCTGGCATGGTTCTGGAGGAATGTAAAATTGCAAACATCACTCCACTCTTCAAGAAAGGAGAGAGGCAGAAGAAAGGAAATTATAGGCCAATTAGTCTGACTTCAGTGGTTGGGAAGACATTGGAGTCAATTGTTAAGTATGTGGCTTTCGGATACTTGAAGGTACATGATAAACTAGGCTTCAGTCAACATGGTGTCCTTAAGGAAAATTATTGCCTGACAAATCTGTTGGAATTCTTTGAAGAAATAGCAAGCAGGATAGAAAAAGGAGAATTGATGTATGTTGTGTACATGGATTTCCAGAAGGCCTTTAACAAGGTGCCACACATGAGGCTGCTTAACAAGGTAAGAGCCCATGGTATTACAGGAAAGAGACTAGCATGGATAAAGCAGTGGCTAAATGGCAGGAGGAAAAGAATGGGAATAAAGGGAGCCTTTTCTGGTTGGCTGCCAGAGACTAGTGGTTTCCACAATTGTTTGTGTTGGGACCGCTTCTTTTTACGTTAAATGACTTGGATGATGGGATTGATGGTGTTGAAGATGATACGAAGATAGGTGGAGTGTCAGGTAGTTTTGAGGAAGTGGAGAGGCTACAGAAGGACTTAGATGGATTAGGAGAATGGGCAAAGAAGTGACAGATGGATACAGCGTCGGGAAGTGTATGATCATGCACTTTCGTAGAAAAAGAAAGGGCCTCATTTACATAATGTGAACGGTTTTGGGGTCCTGATCTAAGAAAGGATGTACTGGCATTGGAGAAGGTTCAAAGGATGTTCACAAAATGATTCCAGGATTCAAAGACTTGTCAAATGAAGAGCATCTGATGGCTCTAGGCCTGTACTCACTGGAATTCAGAAGAATAAGGGGTGACATCATTGAAAACCTATCAAATGTTGAAAGGCCTCAATAGAGTGGATGTGGAGAGGATGTTTCCTATGGTGTGGGAGTCCAAGACCAAAGGACGCAGCCTGAGAATAGAGGGGGATTCTTTCAGAATAGAGATGAGGAGAAATTTCTTTAGCCAGAATAGTGAATCTGTGGAATACATTCCTGCAATTGTCTGTGGATGTCAGGTCATTGGGTGTATTTAAGGCAGAGGTTGATCAATTCTTGATTAGTCAGGGCATGAAGGGATATGAGGAGAAGGCAAGAGATTCAGACTGAGAGGGAAAATGAATTAGCCATTAGGCAGAGCAGACTCGATGGACCAAATGGCCTAATTCTGCTCCTATATCCTACGGTCCCTCATGATGCCACATGACCTCTTAACCAAGCAGTATTCTGGTAAGCTTCTTCTACACCTTCTCCAACGTCTCAACTTTCTTTCTCTAATGAGGTGACCAGAACTCTATGCCATACTCCAGATGTGGCCTAGCCAGAGTTCTATAAAATTACAACATAAACTCTTGAGTTATGAACTCAATGTTTCGACTAAAAGAAGCAAGCATTCCATAAGCCTTCTTAACCACCTGTGTAGCCACTTTGATGGAGCTATGAACTTGGACATCAAGGTTTCTCTGTTCAGGATCTTGCCCTTAACAGTGCACTGTCTTCTTGCATTTGCCCTGCCAAGGTGCAACACCTCACATTTATCTGGATTAAGTTCCACCTGCCATCTCTCTGCCCATATCTGCAATTGATCTATATTGAGCCGTATTCTTTGCCAGTCTTTAACACTATCCGCAACTCCACCAATGCTGGTATCATCTACAGACTTACTAACCCACCCATCTACGTTTTCATTTAAAGATTTTTGGAAGTAAGCTGTTTTGCCAGAGATTGCTCACTACAAGCCATTCACAAAACATGAAGGAACCTGATTGTTGGCAGTTTATGGATAACAGAGAAGTTAGTCAAAGGATATAGCAGGATTTAGATTAGTTGGGAACATAGATGGAGAAATGGCATTTGGAATATAATCCAGCCAAGTGTGAAGTGATGCATTTGGGTGGGGAGGGGGTGTCAAATGTAAGAGAAAGTATATAGTAAGTGGCAGGATTTTAGGATTATTGATGTAAAAAGGGATCTTGAGGTGCAAGTTCCAGAAAGTGACAACGCAAGCAGAGAGGATGGTAAAGAAGGCATACAGCATGCTTGTCTTCATCAGTCAGGGTGTTGAATATTAAAGATGACAAGTCATGTTGCAGTTGTATAAAAGTTTAGTTAGGCCATTTTGTGCAGCTCTGGTCACCTGCTTTACAGGGAACATGTGGAAGGTTTGGAGAGGGTGCAGAAGAGGCTCACCAGGATGTTTCTCTTGATTAAGTGCAGTAAATCAGTGGGCCAGGCAGGATCTATGGAGGAAGAGGGATCACAATGCAGGGTCTTGACCTAATTCATCAGCTAACTATCCCTCTGCCTCCACAAATGTTGCCTGATCTATTAAGTTTCTAGCTATTTGATTTCTGATAAATAGTATCTTCCCTTCTTCAACTGTATACTTAAAATATGAAAACAGCTGTGCATATAAGTACATTGGTGTTATTGAGTAAAATAACAATTTGTTATTTTTTATTCTATAACAGAGTGGTTCTCTAACTTTTTCTGTTCACGGTCTGCTTGTGACTTTCATTTACCTCTGTGGCTCCCATCCTCTATAGTCTCCATTATTTGCTAAAAGTTTTTCTTTGATCAGCTGCACTAATTATTCTAAAATACAGTCAATACTCATGTTTTAACAGTTTATAGGTATTATTATATATTAAATATATTGTTACAGGTATATGAGAAATAAAACTATTTCAAATCTCTGAATAGGATATTTTATTTATAATTCTTCCAACCAGCAACAATAAAGTACTTAATATTGTTTATTTAGGTATTTAGTGAGATCCTTGTGACTGCTGCAACCTAATAAGCTTTTGAATATCTGGTTGCAACTAGATAAGAGATGGTCAATTCAGTTAAAAATAACTTTGCTTTCTCCAAGAGCTGTGAAAAATTATTGTATCGCTAGTTATCCAGGAATTTTTCTTGCTGCTCCTTGAGTCTCGCTTGAGCAGTTATATCACTCTGCAGCTCAATAAGACATTCTTGCGATGTGGTGTCAAAATCCTTCACGTAACTCCCCAAAATGGACCCACCACCCAAACTGGAATATACGTCTCCAACAGGTCTCTGAACCAGAATTGCATTTCAGTGTGCAGTTGGTTCAAATGGTCGGGACATACAGAATCATCATCTTACAATTCTAGTTTACGAGTGCTCATTGAAGTGCAGATACTCACCAAGAAAAGTGAATTGAACATCCTTTCAAAATATGATAAATATCAGCGATTTAATCAAAGTTGTATGGGTAGATATTGAGACAGTGGTAGACTTCACATGCTTATGCCTCTCTGCAGTTTAGCCATTTCTGGCTGGTGATGCCACTGCAGTAACTGCAGCCTTCATGTCAAGTTTTATAAGTGTTATAACACGCACGGGTCAGTGGAACACAGGCAGAACAAGCCTGTCGCTGCATACTCGCTGATTTGCCTTGCTGCAGACAGCCCCGTCCAATATGCAGTTTGTGATTTGGGGGTGGCTGTGGAGTGGGGCTCAGTGGGCCATCCTGCAGTGTGTAAATGGAGACTTGTGTCAAGCACGAGTAACGATAACGATTGACAGCCCGCATCCACACACACACACACACACACACACACACACACACACACACACGTGCACGCGCACACGCTCCGTTGGTGTCTATTTCCCACACCTTCCTCCCCTTTCTCGATCTCACGCTGTCTCCATCTCTGGAGGCTGTCTATCTACTGATATCCTTTATCAACCTATTGATTCCCGCAGCTACCTCTTCCCACCCTGTCACTTGTAAAATGCTATCCCCTTCTCTCAGCGCTGCCACATCTGCTCTCAGGGTGAAATTTTTCAGTCTGGAACTACTGAGATGTCCCTCTTCAAAGAAAGGGCTTCCCTTCCTCCACCATCAATGGTGTCCTCACTTGCATCTCTTCCATTTTGCACATGTCTGCCCTCACTTCATCCTCCCATCACCCCACCAGGGAAAGGGTTCCTCTTGCCTTTGCTAGCCACCACGTCCAGCACATAACTCTCCATAACTTCTGCTGCCTTCTCCAACAGAATCCCATCATCAAACACATCTTTCCATCCCCCCCACACCCGCACTTTGCGCTTTCCACAGGGATCGCTCTCTTGTCCACTCTTCCCTCCCCACTGATCTCCCTCCTGGCAATTATCCTTGCAAACAGAACAAGTGCCACATCTGCCCTATCCCTCCTCCCTCACTATCATCCAGGACCATAAACAGTCCTTCCAGGTGAGCCAACACTTCACCTGTGGGTCTGTTGGGTTCATTTACTGCATCCAGTGTTCACAGTGGGGCCTCCTGTGTATCAGTGAGACCCAACATAGACTCGGAGACCGCTTCGCCGAGCACCTTCACTCCGTCCGCCACAAAAAATGGGATTGACCAGCTACCACCCATTTCAATTCTACTTCCCATTCATATTCTGACATGCAGTCCATAGCCTCCTTTACTGCCGCAATGGGGCCACACTCAGGTAGGAGGAACAACACCTTATATTCTGTCTGGGTAGCCTCCAACCTGATGGCATTAAAACATGAATTTTTCAACTTCCGGTAGATACTCACCACCCTCTTCTTCACCATTCCCCATTGCTGATTCCCTCTCTCACCTTATCTCCTTACCTACTCATCACCTCCCTCTGATGCTCCTCTTCCTTCCCTTTCTTCCATGGTCTTCTGTCTCTCCTATCAGATTCCCCCTTCTCCAGCCCTTTATCTCTTTTACCAATCAACTTTCCAGCTCTTTACTTCACCCCTCCCCCTCTCCTGGTTTCACCTATTACCTACCACCTACCACCTTGTACTTCTTCCACCCCACCCTCTACCTTCTTACTCTGACTTCTCCTCTTTCTTTCCAGCCCGATAAGGGTCTTGGCCTAAAACTTTGACTGTTTACTCTTTTCCATAGATGATGCCTGGCCTGCTGAGTTCCTCCAGCATTTTGTGTGTGTGTGTTGCTTTGGATTTCCAGCATCTACAGACTTCCTTGTGTTTGTGACACACACAGGCTAAATGGTTTTCCTGCCTCATTTGCAACATCTAGCATATTATTGCAGTCATTTCATTCAAGGTTCCATTTAAATTATATATATTCATTTCTTATTTACTATCTATTTTAGTAATATTTCATTCAGAAACTCCTTGGCCCCCAGTTTCTTGATTTTTACTTGTGGCTTTATGGCTCACATTGCAAACCACTACTATAACATATCAAAAACAATTGGTACGCAGTTTCAATGAATAGATTACAAGTGCACGGAATTGTGGGTCATCCTCTTAAATGCTTACATTAAAGACAATTTTAATGTTTGTCAGTTGCTGCCCAACTCCCTCCCTGCACCCCTAGAGTTCAGATCTTCTACAGTCAACCCTGAGTCACCTTTCTCCTCTGACCATGGTTTATACAAGCTTTGGATCTTTCTCGTGATGCATTATGGGTACTAACCAACTCAACCTCCATTGTTGTTGTTTGGTTTAGTCATAAACATTGCTGATTAACTCTCAGAGGATTTCGATATATAGAATGTGTGAAAACCAGGCACAACAATTAATGTAGTGAGACAGGAAACAAGGTCAATTCAAGTTGTTTGTAACTTGCCTCCATAGAGTAGGGCCATATTGCTTCACTGGTTTCCAGGGTAACGACAGCTCGGAGGCTGGGGTTGTCAGGTACACAGCTAGGATTCACAGAATTGCCAGTGGGATCTACAGAGGCTAGTCCAGGCTTGTGTCAGCTATTGAAACCAGCTCTCTCCATGTTCCAAGTGCTAGAGAAATGCGATGTATGCTTTCCCTCAAAATATTAGTGTTATTTAGTATATAGAATTACCAGACCACATCATGAGAAGACAGGATTCCTTGGAGAAGACTCCCATGTTAGGTAAAACAGAAGGTGAAACAAGGAGAGGATAACAGAGGCTACGATGGATAGATAGTATTACTCAGACAATGTGTGTGACCTTGGGGGTCTTAGAGAGGCAGTTTCCAACAAGAAGGCTTGGTGTGCAGGAGATCGTGAGGTCACGAAGAGTCTGACTTGACATAATGACTGAACCACAGCCAATTACCAGACTAGGCCACATCAGTGACATTCAGGTCTGGCAATCAGGTAAGATACAAGACGTCTAGGTACGATATCTGGAAAGTATTCTCATGCGCGAAGAGGCAATTCTGGACCAAACTTAAATCATTGAAGGATGCTTTTACCTCTTACAAAGTAAAGCCAAGCTATGTAAGTGAAAACAGGGTTTTGCTTCCAAGTGAGCTCAATGCTTTCTATGCTCGCTTTGACCATCAAAACATGGAGGAACCATCATGAACTTCCACAGGCCCTGCTGATCCAATGATTTCAGTCTCTGAGGATGATGCGAGAGCATCCTTCAGGAGGGTGACCCCACGGCAAACATCCAGCCCAGATGAGTACCTGGCCGAGTACTGAAGACCTGCGCTAATCAACTGGCTGGAGTGTTTTTGCTGAGATCTCTAACCTCTTGCTTCAGCAGTCTGAAGTACCCAACTGCTTCAAGTAGGCTTCAATCATACCGGTGCTTAAAAGAACATGGTAAACCTGCCTCAGTGACTATCGACCAGAAGCATTTACATCCACTGTGATGAAGTGGTTTAAGAGGTTAGCAATGAAACACATCAACTCCTGCCTGAGAAGCGACTTGGATCCACTCCAGTTTGCCTAGTGACACAACAGATACCATTTAATTGGCTCTTCCCTCGACCACAGAACATCTGGGCAGCTAAGATGCATACATCAAGATGCTCTTGATCAACTACAGCTCAGCACTCAATACCATCGTCCCCTCAAAATTAATCAATAAGTTTCAAGACCTAGGCCCCGATAACTCCTTGTACAATTGGATACTCCATTTCTTCACTTGCAGATTAACATAGAAACATAGAATAGTACAGCACAGTACAGGCCCTTCAGCCCACATTGTCATGCCGACCCTCAAATCCTGCCTCCCATATAACCCCCCACCTTAAATTCCTCCATATACCTGTCTAGTAGTTTCTTAAATTTCACGAGTGTATCTGCCTCCACCACTGACTCAGGCAGCGCATTCCACGCACCAACCACTCTCTGAGTAAAAAACCTTCCTCTAATATCCCCCTTGAACATCCCACCCCTTACCTTAAAGCCATGTCCTCTTGTGTTGAGCAGTGGTTCCCTGGGGAAGAGGAACTGGCTATCCACTCTATCTATTCCTCTTATTATCTTGTACACCTCTATTATGTCTCCTCTCATCCTCCTTCTCTCCAAAGAGTAAAGCCCTAGCTCCCTTAATCTCTGATGATAACGCATACTCTCTAAACCAGGCAGCATCCTGGTAAATCTCCTCTGTACCCTTTCCAATGCTTCCACATCCTTCCTATAGTGAGGTGACCAGAACTGGACACAATACTCCAAGTGCAGCCTAACCAGAGTTTTATAGAGCTGCATTGTTACCTTGTGACTCTTAAACTCTATCCCTCGACTTATGAAAGCTAACACCCCATAAGCTTTCTTAACTACCCTATCTACCTGTGAGGCAACTTTCAGGGATCTGTGGACATGTACCCCCAGATCCCTCTGCTCCTCCATACTACCAAGTATCCTGCCATTTACTTCGTACTCTGCCTTGGAGTTTGTCCTTCCAAAGTGTACCACCTCACACTTCTCCGGGTTGAACTCCATCTGCCACTTCTCAGCCCACTTCTGCAACTTATCAATGTCCCTCTGTAATCTTCGACAATCCTCTACACTATCTACACCACCAACCTTTGTGTCGTCTGCAAACTTGCCAACCCACCTGTCTACCCCCACATCCAGGTCGTTAATAAAAATCACGAAAAGTAGAGGTCCCAGAACCGATTCTTATGAGACACCACTAGTCACAATCCTCCAATCCAAATGTACTCCCTCCACCATGACCCTCTGCCTTCTGCAGGCAAGGCAATTCTGAATCCACCTGGCCAAACTTCCCTGGATCCCATGCCTTCTGACTTTCTGTATAAGCCTACCGTGCGGAACAGTCAATTCAGATTGGCAACAACATTTCCACAATCTCCGTCAGCACTGTTTAATAAGATGGGGCCTTTTTTTTTCTTTTTGTTCATTTCTTTACTAATCATATAGTCAAAGTAAGAATTATAAAGCTTAATCGTTTAATTGCATTTGTGTACTATTCGTTATTTCTGGGTGCTGATTTGTAACAGGGGACACATCACGCAGCATCCACCCAAATGAGATTTCTTAAGTTTGGCTGGTCCGGGGGCTGTCACCCACTATACTAAGCCACTAGCCGAAGCAAAAGTTACAATTGTGGGGGCTATATTTGGGATTAATTCCGTTGGATGCTGTGTGATTACCCTGAGCAATGAACCAGTGGGGCAGATATTTGTACTCCAGATGAATTTTTAATTTCACTGTTAGGTACTGTTGAAGTTGCGATTGTGTGTGGCGGTTTGATAAAATGTCTGGCGCGGCTCTCGTTTTAATGCAGACCAGCGCTGAGGTAGTAGTAGCTGGGGGCAGAGACTTCAAAGACAGGGTTCTCTTGTTTCTGAGGAGTGAGGGGAAAGAGTGGTCAGATTTGGAATGTCTAATTAGTCCATGTCCCCCGGTGAAGACTGAGAATTCTGGGTTAGTATCTGCCCAAACTTCTCTGGCGAATAAATGGAAAAATCAAATTCAAAGTCCCAGTTGTGGCAGGCTCCGCCTATTCTCTAGAATAATGCCCACCCCTAAAAGGGAAGAGGAGTATGAGGCTTGGACGGAGCGGACCTCTCAGTTGTTAGATGAGTGGCAGTGCTCTGATGATGAAAAGCGACAGAGATTGGTTGAAAGTTTGAATGGGCGGGCCGCTGATGTTGTGAGAGCCGTCAGGTTGCAATCTCCCATAGCAACAGCTGTCAATTATCTGCAAGCACTGGGCAATGCTTTTGGAATGCAAGGTAAGAGAACCTTGGGCGTCAAGAGATGTGATGAATTTAGTCAAGAAGAAAAAACAAAATTATGTAAAGCTTAGAAAGTTAGAAGCAAACAGAGCCCTTGGGGATTATAAAGAAGTTGAAAAGGAACTCAGGAAGGGAATTAGGAAAGGCAGGAGGGGCCATGAAAGTCCTTGGCAAATAAGATTAAAAAGAATCTCAAGGTTCTCTGTAGATATATCAAGAGCTAGATGATAACTAAGGAGAGGATAGGACCACTCTAAGATAAAGGGGAGAAAACTTGCATGATTGCAGAGGAGGTTCTTAATGAGTACCTAACATCAGTATTTACCACAGAGAAGGACGTGGAGGGTGGGGAGATCAGTGCCGAGCTTATTGATGTGCTAAGGCATTTCAAGATAAAGAAGGAGCTAGTGTTGAGTCTCTTAAGAGCATCAAGGTGAATAAATCCTCAGGGGCTGATGGGACATACACCTAGCTACTGAAGGAGGCAAGAGAAGAGATTGCTGGAGCCTTAACCAATATCTTTGTGTCCTCCCTAGCCACAAGTGATGCTTCAGAGGACTGGATGGTAGCTAATATTGTTCCATTATTCAAGTAGGGAACTTTATAACCCTGAAAACTATGGACAGGTGAGTCTTACATCAGTGGTAGGAAAGTTACTGGACAGAATTCTTAGGGATAGTATTTCTGAGCATTGAGAAGAGCCAGCATGGCTTTGCACAAGGTAAGTCGTACATTACTAATTTGATGGAGTTTTTTGACAAGGTGACAAAGGTGATGAAGGTAGAGCTGTGGATGTGGTCTATGTTGATTTTGGTTATGTATTTGACAAGGTCCCTCGTGAGAGTCTCATCCAGATTAAAGTGCGTGGGATCCACGTTGATTTGGTCATTTGGATTCAGAACTGGCTTGCCTTTAGGAGGGAGAGAGTAGTGGCTGAAGGGACTTATTCTAGCTGCAGGTCTGTGATTAGTGATGTTTCACAGGGATCTGTACTGGGACCTCTGCTGTTTGTGGTGTATATAAAAGACCTGGATGAAAATATAGATGGATGGGTTAGTAAGTTTGAAAATCGCAAAGATTGGTGGTGTTGTGGATAGCATAGAAGACTGGCAAAGAATATAACGGGACATAGATCATTTGCAGATATGGGCAGAGAAATCATCATCATAGCTTGTCACACCAGACAGTCAGCCACTCTAGTGTTGTCTGGTTGATGTTGAGCAGGTCAGTGTCAGCTAAATCAGGTGAGAGTGGGCAGTTGCACAGAACGTGTTTGATGTTCTGCACCCTTTCGCCACACTCACAGGATTTGCTGGTCTTTAAACCCCACTTCACCATATTGTCTCCCGTCCTACAAACTCCCACTCTCGCTCTGTTGAGAGTGCACCATTTCCGTCTGTCAAGCAGTCCCCGTTTGGCAACATTTCTGTGGGGTCTTGCACTGTATTGTTTGGTGGAGTTCTGGTTTCTGTTTGTCGACAGAGTTCAATCCTGTATGTTTTGGGGGATGTTCTGTGCGGTAGTTTCTCCTCTGTAGCAAAGCTTTTCCTCGATTTTAGGTGGTTGGAAACTGGCACATGATGATGTAGTGGGTGCCGTGGATCCGAGTTCTGTTTACCTTTTTCAATTTTTGTTGTAGTGTGTCTTCGGATCTCTGGAGGAGCAATGCCTGCAAGTCTGTAAATGATGTTAGTGGGTGTGGGGCACAGTGTTCCTGTGATTATTCAGTAGACTTTGTTAAGCAATGGGTCTATTTTCTTCGCATGGGCTGATCTGCCCCACACAGGTGCACAGTATTCTGCAGGTGCATAGCAGAGTGCGAGGGCAGTTGATCTAAGTATGTGAGCATTTACTCTCCATTTCGTGCCTGCTGATTTTTTCAAGAGAGAATTGCGAGAACCAACTTTCCCTCGGAGTTTTTGGATGTGGGTGGCAAATGAGAGCATCCTATCCAGTGTCACGCCCAGGTAAATTGGAGTCGGATGGTGTTCGAGCTCCTTCCCACACCAGAAGATCTTGAGTTTCCGAGCTGCTTCTCGATTCCTCAGGTGGAATGCACACACTTGAGTTTTTGACGGATTTGGGTTCAGAGACCATTTTTCATAATACTGCTTCATTGCTTCGAGGACTGCTGTAAGTCGTACTTCAACTTCTTGGAAGGAGTTAGCTTGTGTTGCTATGCATAGGCCGTCTGCATAGATAAACCTGAGTGTGTTAGGAAAGGTTGGTTGGTCGTTTGTGTAAACATTAAATAGTAGAGGTGCCAGGACTGATCCCTGTGGTAGTCCGTTCTTTTGTGGATGCCATCTGCTCTTAATTCCATTCATTTCTACATAAAATCTGCGTTTTTCTTGGAAGCTTCTTATTACTTTGACTGTGGTTACATTCTTTCACATTTTAGATAATTTCAGTAGAAGGCTTCAGTGACTCATAGTGTCATATGCTGCTGTTAAGTCAATGAATGCTGCCCCAGTAATTTGTCACATTTCAAAGCCATCCTCAATATACTGGGTTAAGTTCAGGACTTGACCGCAGCAAGAGCGGCCTGGCCTGAACCTGGTTTGGTCTGGTGTTAGAACATCTTCGACTAAGGGGGATACTCCTTTCAGTATGAGTCTCTCGTAGAGTTTATAGAGGGTGCAGAGCAAGGAAATCGGTCCGTAATTTTTAGGAATGTTGGGGTCTTTATTGGGTTTTAGGAGAGCAACAACTTTGGCTCTTCTCCACTTTTTAGGAGAAGTGGCAGATAGAGTTTTGACCCAGTCGAATGTGAAGTGTTGCACCTTGGTTGGTCAAATACAAAGAGACAGTACATTGTTAAGAGCAAGATCCTTGACAGTGTTGATGAGCAGAGGGATCTTGGGGTTCAGGTTCATTGTTCCCTGAAAGTGGCTACACAGGTTGATAGGGTGGTTGAGAAGGCAGATGACACGCTTGCCTTTATTACTCAAGGCATCGAGTTCAAAAGTCAGGTTTATAAAACTCTAGTTAGGCCACAGGTGGAGTATTACATACAATTCTGGTCCCCATTATGGGAAGAACGTCAAGGCTTTGGAGAGAATGCAGAAGAGGTTTCTAGGATGCTGCCTGAATTAGAGGGCATGTGCTATACCAAGAGTTTGGGCAAACTTGGGTTGTTTTCTCTAGAGCACCAGAGGCTGAGGGGAGATCTGATAGAGGTTTATAAGATTATGAGAGGCAGAGATAGAGTAGACAGACAAGATATTTTTCCAAGGGTTGAAATGTCTCATAACAGAGGGCATGTATTTGAAGTGAAAGGGAATCACTTCAAAGGAGATGTGAGGGGCAAGTTTTTCACACAGGGTGGTGAGTGCCTGGAACGTACGTCCACACTACGCCGGATAATTTTGAAAACAAAGCTTTTTCTCTTCGTTTTGCCCTCCCGTCCACACTGAGCCGGCGTTTTCAGCCCCTGAAAACGGAGATTTTCGAAAACACTCTCCAGAGTGAATAAATCTGAAAACGCTTAATATCCGGCATAGTGTGTACGGGGTAACTGGAGAGATTTAAAAACACTGTCATGACAACACCACAACAACAATGCTTTTTTCTGCTTCTGCTTGGTACTGCGCAAGCTGTTACAACGCACAGTCGGTGTGAACGGCGTGAGAGTTAAATTGTAAAGCGAGTTTTTTTGACTATTTAAAAATGCTGTCATGACGTGCCGGAACAGATATCCGTTGTTTTCTTGGATGCCACCACCTAACAATTTCAGAACAGACGGATGAGAGTGAAGCCAGTTGACCCATAGCTTACTGAATAAATAAGTATTCTCACTTCGCCCTGTTTTCTGTCCTTGCTTGTATGAAGGTGGTTTACCTATTTATGCAAGTACTTCTCTGACAAAAGATGTGTAACAGCCTAATGTAACATTGTATGGAAATACAAGATAACGTTGATGCAGACGTTTTATACATTTAACAAGGTGCTTTATTAATGCAACAGAATTAGTTTTTCAATGTTCGTCGTCAGCTGGGTCATACTGTCCGTGAACTCCCTGTCGGTTGCCTCCATACGCTCCAGTATTTGTCTTTTTTTAAAGTTTTAAGTCCTCCTGTGCGAGAGCCAAGAGCAATTCCTTTAAAGTTTTTCTAGTCTGTAACTGGACAAACGCACACGAAGTAAATCACTTCCTATTCGCTTGTTTTCTGCGTGTCCTGCGCATGCCCAGTAGGAGGAGATTCTCTCTTTCTCTCTGTATCTTGTTTTACGGCGGTTGGCATCCAGCTTAATGGTGCATTACCGCCACCCTCTGCTCCAGAATGTGCACTAGACATACATTCTAAATCCCTTCACCCAATCACACACACACACACACAAACCTACACTTCACCCTCCCATCTTTGACCATCCTAGTATCCTATTCCTGTTTATTCGTCATATTCTATAAAAAACCTCTGTACCCCTTAAAAACACTAAAAATACCTGGACTTGTGCTCTCTCACCCATACCCGGCAACTCTTTTAATGTCAATTCCTGCATCCCCAACTCCCTTAATTTATTTCTCATCATCTCTCTCTGTATCCCATACTTACTGCAACACAAAACTACATGTTCTACTGACTCCTCTTCCTGACATTCCTCACACAATCCTGTCTGGTGTTTCTCTATCATTTTCAATGTTTTGTTTAATGCACAATGCCCCAGCCTTAACCTAGTCCACACAATTTCCTCTCTTCTGTTTCCATTACCTACCCTAGTAACTGCAACACTCTTTTGTATTTGATATAAATGCCTCCCTTTCCCCTCCCTGTCCCATCTTTCTTGCCACATTCGGTTGACTTTTTCCCAGATTACACACTTAACCTCTGCTTTACTGATACTAATGTGCATTTCCACATTTTCTTTCTTTAACACCCTCTTTGCCAACTCATCCACTCTCTCATTCCCCTTCACCCCTACATGTGCTGGAACCCATAGAAATTTTACCTGACCTCCCTGATTTGCAATTCTTGTAACTAACTGAAGGACTTCATAAAGTACATCTTGCCGACTGTTTGTGTGAAAAGATCTTAAACTTGCTAGAACTGAGGATGAATCTGAACATATCAATGCTTTGGCTTGTCTGGCTTTCTGCACCCATTGCAACACAACCAACACTGCCAGCATCTCCACTGTAAACACCCCTAACTTATTAGATGTTCTTCTGCTGATTCCAATTTCTTTTGCTGGTATTACCACCCCAAACCCTGTCACTCCTGTTTCAGGTTCCTTCGCACCATCCGTATAAATGTGAGTATAATCACTATACTTTTCCATCACATGACAGTTAAATGCATTTACCAAATCTGTTTTATATCTTTCTTTCCTTTTTACCTCTAACAAATGCCAGTCTATGTCAGGCCATACAAGCTTCCATGGAGCTACAACCGGATAAACTACTGAAGGACTTATCCTCAGATCAAATACTCCACATTCTTTCACGATATCATTCCCTTCCTGACTAAAGGTATCCCTCTGAAACCTCCCATTTTCCCAGCACTCCTGCAACACTCCTTTAGTAGGGTGAGAATCATTGTGCCCCTGCAAGTTAGCCCAGTAGTTTGCCATCAGTTGCATCCTTCTTAGGCCCAAGTATCCGCCTAATATGGACGGAGATATTTTGAAAAACGCTTAGTGTGGACGCCTGTCGTTTTTACTCGAAACCGGCATTTTCAAAATTATCCGGTGTAGTGTGGAGCTGGATAGAGGCAGAAACATAGGACTTTTTAAAAGATGTTTAGATAGGCAAATAAATGTGAGGAAAATGGACCTTGTGTTGGCAAAAGGGATTAGTTTAGTTAGCCATTTGATTACTAATTTAATCGGTTCAGCACAACATTATAGTCTGAAGGGCCTGTTAATGTGTTGTACTGTTCTATGTTCTAAATACAAAGAAACACAATGGAATCAATGAAAAACTGCACACAACAAAGGTGGACAAACAACCAAAATGCAAAAGACAGGAAACAAGGCAAATACAAAAGAAAATAAAAATTATATTAAATAAATAAATAGCGAGAACATGAGTTGTAGGGTCCCTGGAAATGAATCTATCATGTGGGAATCAGTTCAGTGTTGGGAGTAAGCAAGCCGGGATGGTGGGGTTTCTTGGTGATGGACAGTACTTTCCTGCGAAGGAGCTCCTTGTAGATGTACTCAGTGCTGGGAAGTACTTTACCTGTGGACTGGGCTGTGTCCATCACTGTGGACTGGGCATTGGTGTACCCATACCAGTCCATGATGCAACCAGTCCATTGCACATCTATAGATGTTTGTTGGAGTTTTAGATAACATGCTGAATCTTCGCAAACTTCGAAGAAAGTAGATGTGCTGCCGTGCCTTCTTTTTGTAATGTCACTTACATACTGGACCCAGAATATCTCCTCTGAAGTGATAACACTGAGCAATTTAAAACTGCTGACCCCCTTCACCCCTGATCCCCTGATAAGGACTGGCTCATAGACTGTTCAGTTCCACCGATCCACACCTGTACCATCGCCCTCCATACCCCTCTTATCCATGTACTTATCCAAACTCAGTCAAATGTTGCAATCAAACCCACATCCACCACTTCCACGAGCAGCTTGAACCACACTCACATCACCCTCAGAGTGAAGAAGTTGCCCCTCATGTTTCCCTAAACTATTTCACCTTTCCCCCTTAACCTCTAGTTCTAGTCTCACCCACCCTCAGTGGAAAAGCCTGCTTGCATTTACCATCTCTATCCCCCTCATAACTTTGTACACCTTATCAAATCTCCGCTCATTCTCCGATGCTCCAGGGAATAAAACTTGTCCTGTAACTGAGGTACTCGAATCCCAACACCATCCCTGTAAATTTTCGCTGTAAAGCGTATGGAATTTAGTAAGGCCTTTAACAAGGGTCCCCATGGAAGACTCATCTAGAAAGACATGGAACATGGTCGAAAATGTTGCAGAGGGTGGTCACAGAGGCTGATATACTAGGACATTTAAGAGGCTCGTAGAGAGGCACATGGATGAAAGAAAAATGGAGGGTATGGGTTATGCAGGAAGGATGAGTTACATAGATCATGGAGTAGGTTAAAGATTCAGCACACCAACTCAGCCAAAGGTTTGTTCTATACTGTACTGTTGTATGTGCTATGACCTACGCTCTATGTTCTGTTCTATGTTCTATGTAATCAGAAATCAGAATCAGGTTTAATATCACCAGCATATGTCGTGAAATTTGTTAACTTTGTGGCAGCAGTACAATGTAATACATGATCAATATGGGGAGGGAGAAAAGGAATTACAGTAACATATATACTATATGTATATGAAATAGTTAAATTAAGATAAGTTGTGCAAAAACAGACATTAAAATAATAAAAGTGAGGTGATGTTCATGGATTCAATGTCCATTTAGAAACTGGACAACAGAGGAGAAGAAGCTGGTCACGAATCACTGAGTGTGTGCCTTCAGGCTCTTGTACCTTCTCCCTGATGGTAACAATGAGAAGAGGGCATGTCCTGGGTGGTAGGCATCCTTAATAATGGACAGCACCCTTCTGAGACACTGCTGCTTGAATATGTCTTGGATACTATGAAGGCTAGTACCCATGATGGAGCTGACTAATCTTACAACTTTCAATGGCCTCTTTCGATCCTGTACAGTAGCCCCCTCCACCCCCCCACCCCCACCCCCACACACCAGACAGTGATGCAGCCCGTCAGAATACTCTCCACTCTACATCTGTAGAAGTTTTTGAGTGTCTTAGGTGACAAACCTAATGTCCTCAAACTCCTAGCTGCTATTCTGCCTTCATTATGGCTGCATCGACATATTGGGACCAGATTAGAACCTCAGAGATCTTGACACCCAGGAACTTGAAATTGTTCACTCTCTCTTCTTCTGATCCCTCTCTGAGAATCGGTTTGTGTTCCCTCGTCTTACCCTTTCTGAGACCATGGTCAGCTCTTTGGTCTTGCTGACGTTGAGTGCAGGGTTGTTGCTGTGACACCACTCAAGTAGTGTTTTTGCATTACGTATCTTAATTTAACTATTTCATATACATATAGTATATATGTTACTGTAATTCCCCTTTCCCCCTGTATTTATCATGTATTACATTGTACTGCTGCCACAAAATAATATCTGGTAATATCTTCCTTCTGAATGTCCTCACATCTCCATCTGAGATCCTGCCAACAATGGTTGTATCATCAACATTCTCTATGTTTTATGAAAATTGGGGCTTTAGTCCAACACATCCATGCTGAGCTAAGTCCCCTTTGCCTGCGTTCAGCCTGTGGCCTTCTAAACACCCTCTTTCCATGGAGGTATCCAGGTATTGTACCTATTAAAAACGGTTAATGTACCTGCTTCAACCAGTTCCTCTGGCAGTTCATTCCATATACTGCCACTTTTTGGATAAGTTTTCCTTCAGATTCCTATTACTTTTCATGAGCTTTTTCATTCAAATGTATTAACTTATGGATCAGACCTTGTGCTGTTTCTGAAAACCGCCTTCCACACCCAGGCTTCTTTTCTGTTTCAGAGGGAGTTTATTTTATCGGCAATCGCCTCTGATCTGGGCTGACATTTACGTGCCCGGCGGCACCTAACTAATTAGCTTGGTTATTTCGGCTTTTTTCTTAAAGATGTGCTGGGTGCGTTCTGGCTACCGCCGTACCGCTGCATTCTTCGCAGCAATGTATCGGTCTGCGGCCCGGAGGTTGGGGACCACTGTGTTAGGTTTGTCCAGAAAGGACTCCTAACTCAATATATGGACAGACTGACTAGGTGAGAGGTCATATTGGATTTGGTGGTCAGAAATGAACCAGGTCAGGTGTCAAATCTCTCAGTTGGAGAGTGCTTCAGAGACATTTACCATAGCCTTTGGACGGGGATAGGAGATGGTATGGGAAAAGATTTAATTGGGGGGAGGGAAATTATAACACTATTGTGCAAGAACTGAGGAGCATAAATTGGGACAGATGTACTCTGCAAAATGCACAACAGAAATGTGGAGGTTCTATAGGGAGTACTTGCACAGGGTTCCGGATGGATTTGTCCCATTGAGAAGGGGAAAGGATGGTAGAATGAAAGAACCATGGATGACAAGAGATGTGGGATACCTAGTTGTTAGAGTGATTTTTGGG